>NW_024387467.1:2524034-2624034 GCF_900408965.1 Simochromis diagramma | reverse complement strand
AACCTATCAAACCCCAAAGCACGTAAAACCCCGAAGCACGTGCTTTGTCTCTAGGGGTCACCGTATATATTTATATATATAAACATATATAAATAAAACCATGTTTTTTGTTTTACATTATTAATTCCTTTTGTGCATAATTTTATATTGTTGTTAATAATAAATTAATTAAAGCAACAAAACAACCTGAAGAGCAGGTTGGGAGCCGAAAGAGCCGGTTCTCTATAAAGAGCCAGAAATCCCATCACTATTCTGAAAGTGCCATAATTAAGTTTAAGGATTTCCCATATGGAAAAGATATATATGTAAATCTTATAAAGTTTGTATCTGTCTTGTGTGAAACTTGTATGAAAAGCACACAAGAGTGAAAACAGATATAAGATCCCTTGAAAAATTATATAAATGAAACTTGCATGTTTTGGATACTTACTAAAACAATACATGAAAGTAACGAGAAAGTGGCCACTTTCATGAGTAAATCATATAAGCCTTATATGATTTACTGTAACGGCGGACATGTAAGGCTATCTCAAATACACATAATATGATGTTTGTGCTTTTATTTTGGTAACTTCCTGTTGCTAAGGACACTTGCTTGATGTAACAAAAAGACGCAAGAAAACGGTAAACTACTGCTAACGGAGAAAAGGTAGAGGAAAACATGGTTAAATTGTATAAAAATTAATGGTTATAGCTACAGTCGACAGGGGAACAAGGTAATGTACATGGTTTAATTTGACCAATCGGAAATGTATAATTTGTATTATATAGTTTAATAGAAAACAGTTAGACCAATGCAATGAGCTGTTAAGATGGTGTTACATGAATAACATGGTAATTGTTTTATTTGTTTGTCTAGCTCTTACGTTGGTTCGTTGTCTGATACACAGCAAGGAATAATAAAGGTCATTCAGCAACCATCAGTTCTGGCCTTCTCAGTTCGACTGGACGCTATATTCACTATATGAAGTAGACCACATCTTATGCAAGACTAATAAGATTTTACTATTTCTTTTCCATATGGGTTGTCCACTCTTCTTCAACGCCATGTGCCAACACAGTGCAGAGCAGATACCTAACCTCTTCTCCAATAGAGGCCAATTATCTCATTAATAGTGTTACATCCCTACTGCAGATGGCTATGCATACTTTTGGAGAGGAAATGTTGTCTCACTAATTTAGAATTCTTCATTCGACCTGGAAAAAAGAAAGCCCTCCGTAAAGCTAGAACATCTTACTATTCATCACTGATTGAAGAAAATAAGAACAACCCCAGGTTTCTCTTCAGCTCTGTAGCCAGGCTGACAAACAGTCAGAGCTCTGTTGAGCCAACCATCCCTTTAACGTTAACTAGTAATGACTTCATGAACTCCTTCACAAATAAAAATTTAACCATTAGATAAAAAAAATGACTCATAATCATCTTAATGACTTATTATTATAAACAGCTACTTTCAGTCATATTTATATTTATTTAGACTCCTTCACTCAAATTTATCTTTCTAAGTTAACTTATAACCAAGTTAAATAAGAACTGAAGTTAACTTGAGTTAACTTAACTAATAATCACTTCTTCTAAAGCATCAGTGTGTCTATTAGACCCCCAGGATCAAAGATGTCCTGCCATTAATTAATGCTTCAATCTTAAATATGATCAACCTATTTCTGTTAATGGGCTTTGTACCACAGACCTTTAATGTGGCAGTAATTTAACCATTAATTAAAAAGCCATCACTTTGTCAAACAGCTAACGGTGTGTTCACACCGAACGCGATAGAGGCGGCCAGAGTGTAAAGTCTCGAGACATCCAACTCTAGCTGACACACATGTTGTGCCCTTAAACACAGACTATCATGATGACATCAATACACACTCTTGTGTTCACTTCTTTTCTCAGGGCTGCGTTCTCAGACCCCTACTGTACGCCCTGTATACCTATAACTCTACACCAATTTACCCAACCAACATCATCGTCTAGTATCCCAATGACACCGCTGTGGTTGGGCTCATCTCTGATAGTGATGAGACAGCACACAGGTGCTCAGAAAATAACCTGAAACTGAATGTCCTGGAAACAAACTAGCTTATCATGGACTTCAAGGGCAGGGACGGGTCCACTCTCCTCACATTATAAATGGAGAAAGGGTGGGTGGTTTCTCTGCACAGTTGGATGTTGTATAATATTCAAAACCGGGTATCAAAATTACACTGAAGCCTATTGGTTGAGTTTTGGTAGCATCCTGGGTATCAGTAACTAGTCATCATTAGTAGTAGGTTTGAATCTCACCTCTACCTATCCAGTGTAACGTATTTTTGTTTCATTGGATGCTTCAAATTGCAGTGGGTCATATGTGTTGACTTTCACATCTTAACATCAGGGCTCCGTTTTTATATCTCATCTATAGCACCTTTGTGAGCCTGTCTCAGAGTACCTGAAATCGCAAAACAGCGACAGCAAGAGAGAAAGACACAAAAGGGAAAAAATCAAGCTGCTACTATCTTCTACTATGTCATGGTTATTAATAGACAGAGACTTTCACCAGCTGAAAAACTGCATGAAAACTTACTAGAAAATAATCTAGTCAGATTCTGATATTCCTGTTTTTGTTTTGATTTTTAAAGAATGAAATGAATGAAAGAAACGTGCAAACACACATCCTGTAAGTGTCTATAAGAGGAGAAACTAAAGGCTTCTACAGAAACTGGAAGAAGAAAACATTCCTTTTGTATTTCCCTTAAACTTTCAAACTCAGTCACTTTTTGTCTCCGTCACATGTGGACACACACAGCGTGTTAATGTCAAAGCTAGTCAGAAAGATTGAGACAATGAGGGAATGTTTTTAAACTAAATTCTTTTCACCCAGCAACTCTCCTGGTCTCTCTCACCCTTCTTATATTCTATCTCTTTGCAAAGTTCAATATTTCCCCCCATCGTGTCCTTCCACCATCACACGGATTAATGTGGTTCACGGGTGTATATTTGTAGCTATCACTAAGGTGTCAGCTTTCTGTCTGAAGGTTTAGTCATTCCAATGAGCAACAACTGAAAAGCCCTTTTTGGACATGAATTCCCAGCCTTCATGTGCACTTTGATGTGCATCCCGCTTGTTTTCAGAGTCTGTGTGTGGTTTTCACTATTCTTCCAAGTTCATTTGTATGTGTATGTGAGTTTCTAGTGTATTCATGTGTGTGTGTGTGTGTGTGTGTGTGTGTGTGTGTGTGTGTGTGTGTGTGTGTGTGCAGTCGGAGGCTCCAAGCCCTCATGCGTCAGAATGCTTTTCTTTTTCTGTGGCCCCTGAGCAAACATATTAAGAACTACCTTATCACTGCTTATACAGCCATGTCCACATACACAAGACACACATATTAAACACAAGCCTAAGCACACACACACAGACACCAGATTCACAAAACAATACAGCTGACACCAAACACACAAAGCTTGCCGCCACACTCTCCAAATGTCACCGACCCATCGAGGAGGAAGGGCTGGGCTACGTGGCCTTTCAGGTCTCATTGGTTGATGCTGAGAAATCAGTCTGACGCTCTGGGACAAACCAAGGATTATAAAAGCGAGGTACGTTGACTGTGTCCGAAAAAGCAACACACTCTTGACAAGCCTTCTTTGAGAGGTGCATCCATGGATTATGAAAAGAAAAACTTTCTCTGTTTCACAGATGAAACTGATGCTGAACTGTAGGTTTTTTAGAGAAGCTGCAGAGATTTAATTGACAAATACCAATTTAGGTGCAGTATCAGACCTGAAGATAACGCTGATTATCTCTTTGAGTAAACTGGAAACGACAGAATCTCCATAGACAAGTCACTAAAAGAACCCAGAAAATCTCCACAGCTCATTTTTTGGATGGATAATTTGAGCATCAGGAGAAACAATACAGACTGAGAACTTGTAGAACAAAAACACTGTGGGAAAAAGATTCCTAGTCCAAGTTTGAAACTTTCAGAAAAAGTAAATTCATATAGACTGCAGGCCTGAGCATCATCTTTTCTTCTTTTTCAACTAAAGCCACAATGCTAAACAGAGCAACAGCTTTGATGGGGATGGCGTTCATCCTGAACGTTCTGATGATTCTAGGGATGCAAGTGGAAGCAGCAGCTGATGAAAGAGGTAAAAAAATGTTAATAATACAAGACCGCCTAATTCTCATCGCCGGCATTTCCTTATTCTTGAAGAGTTACTGGTTAAAGGTTTGTTTGTGTTTAAAAAACTGTGCTTTCATTTAAAGCACGTCACATGGTCTTTGCATCAATCATTTCAAAAGAAGGTGTATGATGGCTGGAACCGAATAGCAGCTTCTTGTGTTTCTGTGCACGCTCTTCATGGAAAAGCCAGCCTAATCACTTTATTGTTATTTGTTTTGTAGGCTTTGTGAAACAACCACGTTCCCTTCGTAGTCTTTTTCATGTCTCAGCTGTTCCACAGAAGACCTTAGCATTCAATTCAAACCAATACCTGAAGCACTGGCTCCTCAAAAGCACAGCAGCTCAACATGATGGTACAGCACAAACCACTGACCAAACTGCCACAAGAACTATTGCAGACACCAAGTCCAAGCAACCAGGGGTCAACAGCAACACAGCTGGTCCTGGTACACAAGCCAAGCTGCAGAAGATGATCTCAGCCCTGGAGGAATTTCACCGGGCATTTAACAGAACCCGGAGCTCACAGCTTACCATCATGCCACGAGGTAATACCACTCTTCTTTTAACTTTTTTATGCATTTCCTTCTTCATTGTATTATAAAATGTATTAGTCTTTAAGGTTCCAGCAGTAGCAGAAAGAAAACGCCAAGAGAAAGGTCTCAACATAAAGAATATCTCTCCCACATTAAGACACTGTATCTGGGATATTTTCTACCATTGGCCTTTATCACAGCACGAAGGAGGAGATCAGATAATCAGAGCATCGGTCAATCACCTGCCCCTCCCTATGTACCTCGATGTCTCCACCAGAATGAATGAATATGCCTTTGTGAATATGTTTTTTAAAGTTCTTTGAGTACTCTGACTAGACTAGAAAAATATTAGTTCATTTCCAAACACTTTGTACTTACGAGTTGCTGCATTAAAGACTATTTAACATCAGACTAACTCAAACATGCAGCTCCTTAGGTAATGTCTGGAGAGACTCAGGACTGCACAGTATTTACAGGCTTGGCCTAAACCAAGAAGTGACCTCTGCTTTCCTGACATTTTTGTTTTGTTTTTCATTTCAGTAAGCAGCAGAAATGCCGGGGGGAAAGATAAAGTGGTAAGTTAGACCCAAAGTCTAAAGATCTGAGTGCTGCATGAATGTATGAATAAATGTCACTTAGTAGGGCCCGCAGTCTGAAGCGGTTCAAGTGGTCAGTCAGATTAGAAACATGCAAAATAACTGCATTCAAATTAGACATAAAGAAAACAGATACGTGAATTGGCTGACAAGAAATGAGAATTTTGTGCTCCCTGCATTATTCACTTGCTTGAGTAGTCTTTGGTTGCTTGCAGGTTAATAGTCTATCTGAAGAGAAAACTGGCTTGTTGTTTAGTTTTATTCAAAACGCTGGTCTTTGTCCCAAAGGTGGGCAGTTCTAATGAAGTGTTGGTTGCATTTTGAACATGACTTCTTAAATCCAGCAATAAAGAACTTTGACCAAAGGATTAAATGAACCAGAGTGTGACAGGGTGCAGAAACGAGGATGTCTTGAAATCCAAGCAAAGCCACTATGCAACAATTTCCACGTATAGGAGTATAAAACAGCCAATGATGTTTGTGTGGTTGCATTCTTAAAAGGGGGGAGAAGGAAAGTATCTCGTTGATGACTCGTGCTTTGATTGCTGACAGCCAGTTTAATCTTTTTGTTACCGTTGTGATGGAAGCTCACTGCTGCTGAAGGAGCGGTGAATCCCACCACTGCGTGCCCAGTGTTGCTTGACAGCACTGCATCCAAAGCCAGTGCAGACGTCATCCCAAGCCTGACTGGTCGAAACTTTAGGAAGTCCTTCCCACCACAGACCAAGAAGACCAACAAAAGAGGTGAGGAAAGTTAGTATATATCTTCTGACAGGTGGTGTATTTGGTTGACAGACCATAATAATAAACAGGTCAAACCTATTTATGTATTAAGCCAAGCTGCTCTCATTCAGCTTTGATTAATGCAGCACATTTGCAGAGCAGCAGTTCTTGGGGACTGGAGTGCATAATTATGTGTGCAATTTTTAGTGTGCATGAATTTATCATTGCTCTTTGAGGTGTTGTCACAGCTTTTTCACCAGCATGTCTTCAGACTGATTTATAACCACGTGTTCCTTCTTTGCTTCTTCCACAGTGTGTTTCTGGAAGTATTGCTCTCAGAAATGACAGCTTTCCAGCTGCGGCTCACTTTTGTGTCTCATCTTCTTCCTTTCGCTCATCTCCCCTTCCATCTACCCAAGCATGCGTCTCCATTTTTTATTCAGCCTCCATCCTCTTCTGTATCTCCTGCCTGACTTTTGAGTGCTAAGAAACTGTGGCTATGGCAACAGAAAGATCTTCGTGCCGAACCAGGCCGGCGCCAGCCTTGGACCTTTTCATTCATGCATCAACTAACAAGACAGACCAGTCAAAGCAAACCTTGTGCACCCTTGGTCAAGACACACACACTTGTTAACCCTTACGCTCCTTTATAAGACAGACACGCGTCAGTTTTTCAATGTGTGTGCCATATTTTAAATAAAGTTTATCATTTGCATAGCAAATACTGACTGTGACGACAAAGGCTGCCATTTTATTTCCTACAGTCAGAGATCTGAAACAGTAACTTCACTTTGTGGTTTTTCTTTGATTACACAGTTTGTATTTAAAGGATTTTGTAACACTGGTTGTTGAGCTGAAATCAAATACAGTACTTTATTTAGATACAGCTTCAGCAGCAGTATGTTGCAATCTGACACTAAATCATCATCAGAGTTAATAGTATTTGATGAGTGACACCAGCTAGCCTCAGTAGTCAAACCAGCCTATGTCCAGACCAGCAGTGAATTCTTCAACCGGGCGTTTCTGGGGAAACTGGACTGTGAGTATTTGGTGTCCGGGTATGTCAATTCTGGGTCACTTCATTCAAAGGGTTTCTGCAGAAGTCAGCGTCATTGTCATCCAGCTGGTGATTATATACAAGTCTCTGTGTTAAATGTGCTTGACCTTGCAATCACAATCATTTTGTCTATTTTTATTTACCACAATGATTCAAGCATACACTGTTTTGGAAAGTCAAAAGTCTAGCACAGCACCAAGAGCAGGCTATTATCAAACATCACACCACTGTTTGAGCACATGATGGACATGGACAGTGGTTAGGTTGTGGACTGTAGCAGTGATGTAGCAGGAAAATATCTAAAAAATAGTCTATCCTCGCATGGCAATAATTTGTGCATCCAGCCTTTACACTGCTGCCTTCTTGTGGCCACAGCTGGCTACAGTCTGCTGCCCTTGCTTAAATTTCATAAGGGAATGCAACCCTTGCTGTTTTGAAGGTGTGTCAGTCAATTACTTTAGTGGGCAAGATGAGAGGCCAGGAGGTTTTTCTGATGGTTTGTGCGTACGCATTGTGGATAAACCACTGGCCTTTGACTATAAACTGATTAGAGACCAGCATGTGGCACAAGCTACCACTGACTGACCTTTCACTGTTCTGAGATCACTTACTATCTGCGCTTCATATACAGCTAGCATTAGCAAGTAAAAGAGCCTCAGTGGTTTGTCAGCGTAATACGAGTCTCCTCTTTGTACCTACTTTGGCTAACATGTGGGATGAAGAGAAGATGGAGAATAAAAAAGCCGTTAATAAATTTTTTTGGTACATTAACAAGGAAAGCTCTGATTACGATAGAGAGGGGATGGCAGCTCTAATCATCTGATCTAATAAAATGCAGGCTCAGCAGTACTTATTAACATCTATGAGATTATCTGAATGTACTGTCTTTAACCAGCAGCTCCAAATTCATTTTCATTCATATTTTTAATCCCCTGTAGATATTTACAGTTAAAGCGTTTGCTCAAGCCTTTAATTCAGCTGATTTTTTTAATTATTAACTTATTTAATGTGCTTTAAAAAAATCTAAATGAAGGCCTGTATTTCTGAGCTCACTAGTTTTTCAGAGATAAGTGGTCCTCACAGGACAGCAACTACAAACGTGATTTATTTTGATACTCCCCCACTGAAGCTAAAAGTGAGTCCGCTGGATCCATGCTGGTCTTGTCGTTCTGTCAGGGCTCTGTGTGCGGGCAGGCGGAGATGAGCATCCAAATGCAGGACTTGGAGACGTAAATGTAACTGAGAACTTCAGTTTTATTGCTGGCACCAAACAAAAAAAGAAACCAAACCGTGAAAACACAAACTGGACCACACAGGCAGGATCTATACTAAACATAAGACACAACCGAAGAACTAATCCCTCACCAAGAATAAGACATATATATTTATAATAATAAAGCACCAGAGAATAAGATAATAATCCATAATGCAAAAATAAACAATGACAACTCAAAATGCTGCGTCAGAACTGACCCAGAACCGTGACATCCCACCGTTCATCTGACTCCTCAGGACTTGCCTGACCCTCTGCAGCTTGCAGCTTTCCCAGCAGTCTCTTCATGGTTTCTATTTGCCTGTTGTTCCCAAGTTCCTGTCTTGGATTTCCTCGAGCTGTCCTTTGTTGTTATCCGACTACATTTCTCTAGTCCGAATAGCATTCCAGTGTTATTGCAGTAGATCTTGGTGGTGTAGGTCAGTGCACTGATGTCTTGTTCACTCTTGGCATACAGTTTGATGTCATAAAATAAAATTATTTGCGATACTTTCTGGATGTCATAATACAACAAAAAGATACAGACCCATCGACGTAACTTTGTGCTGAACATTGGGGGCTTAGGGGTTAGGAGGTTAGGGGGTCTCTGGATCTCTGTTTAAATAAATAAATAAATCTGGGTAAATTCCCAGATGGTAAACATGCAACTATTTTGCTGGTAATACCTGAAATGAGTAAAGAAAAACAACAGCCTATTTATGCAAGAATATTCATAATTTTATTGGGGGGTTATATTGGTTGGGTCTGATTATTGGGGGGGGGTCATAACCCCCCTGACCCCCCTGGAGATTCTGCCCCTGTACAGACCGTAATACTATTCTGAATGCTGACTGCTTTTAGTCTCCTCACCATTCTAACAATGCACCGTCAGATCTGCCTTCAGGAAATGTTTTCACTTTGATTACATTCATGTGTACCTTACATAGAAGGGCTGCAACACAGACAGCAAAGGCAAAGAAAGTCCACAAAGTGATCCAATCAGTTTAATTCTAGCACTGAGCATGTACATGAAGAACAAAGTGATTTTAATACTGGGACAAGCACGGCTGAATCAGAGTGAACTGTGATCTGTACCCATCAAAAACACATTTACAGTAGACAAATCCAGAATCAAAGCACGGCCACACACAGCTAGTGACAAGCGTAAGATTCAAAGTATTTCCAAGATTATTACACTAAACAGTCCCACTGCATGAGCACACATCAGTGTGTTATTGATCTGTTTTGTTGAGACACACTGTGCTCTGTACTAGACCTAACAAATGCTTTATGTTTTCATTTTCTATTATCATGAAGTAGATCATGAGCAGTGATTATAAATCAGCAGTGATAGAACTGAATCACTAGCTAAGGAGTAAACACATCACACTGGAAAAATAAGATCTTTCCATGTTGGGATTTTAATGGTGTGTGAAATGAACATCATTAACATTTTCACTTTAAATAGAATAAAAGATGAAAAAATCATTTTGATTTCTTATAAACTGAGTGTTGTTATTGATCACAAAGTCAAGGCTGCGATAATTGTTGTCTTTGAGACTGCGTCTCTCACTCTCTCGCTGTGTGTGTGTGTGTGTGTGTGTGAGTATACAACGGTCAGAGTCAGTGTTGCAGTTACACAGTCCTGCCATTATCTGAAAAGTGAAGTAGTTGTGTTGTCATCATTTTTAAAATGGTCAAGATAGAGATGACACACACACACACACAGACACACACAGACCCGTGTGTTAGTGCTTTCCTCTTTACTAGTTTTCCTTATGTTCTTTACATATTTCTTGATTTCCTTGATTTATACGCTGCCCTACATTTTGTTTAATTCATTTTGCAACATGCAAATAGGCAAACTCAATCTCCCTCTCAGCAGGACAGGTGCCGGTGAACTCCTCTCTCTGGTAGGCATGGTTCAAATACCGCCACACGCAGGTCATCTCCCGAGGAATCTCAAAGCCACGATATTTCTTTGCTACAACCTGAGAAAAAAGGCATAGAAAATAACCAACAATGGGTCCTTCTGATCGGGCTCATGTAAACGTTCTAGCAACCTGAATAAGCTGCAGACCTTTAGAATGTGGAGTTTGGGCAGCAGGTTGCAGTCAGCCAAGGTGAGCTCTGGCCCATCTAGGAAGCTCCTAGTTGACTCTGGCACATCTCCTAAGACATCAGCATCAATCTCTGCAGACAGGGGAGTCCTTAGGAAGTCATCAAGGCGCTGAAGAGACTTCAACAAAGCTTTCTGTAAGGCTACAAAGTCAGAGGGAGAGAATACGCTGATGTGATTGACAGACTTAGGATGAGCTATCTGAACAAACACTGATGTTTTCCACAACAACCAGCTCCTTATTTACACACCAGTATTCACCATTTCCAAACGACTTTTAATAAAATGCAAATAATTGCAGGTTTGTTTGGGTTTTTTTGCAAATCATTTATAGTTTAAACATATTGAATACTGTTTTTCAAAAAATGCATGATTACTTTAAATTTCACACCTTTAAAAAGGTTTAAGCAGAACAGCAAAAGATTGCAAAGCAGTCACCTGAGGCTCACCTGAGCTAGCCTCCCAACAATATGCTTTATCACAAAGGAGAGTTTTAAGTCTTAAGCTCATCTTAAAAGGGCGTCTGTCTCCTGAATCCAAACTGGGAGCTGATTCCACAAAACAGCCTCTGCCTCCCATTCTACTCTTAAATATCCTGAGAAGCACAAGTGAGTCAACAGTCTGAGAGCTTTCTGTTCAGGTGATACCATGAGCTCTGTCACCTGAGATTGAGCCTGATTATTCAAGAAGAAGAAGAGTAAGTTATGGTGAGGGTTTCCCCACAGAGGTACGGCATGGGAAAGCAGTTTTAGTTTAAATAGTTTCAATTTTCCAATATAAAACGAGGAAAGGTCTGCGTATTCCATCTTCTATAGTTTAATATAGTTTAACATCTGTATAACACTGCATGGCCATGACCAATGTTCCCTCACACAAACTCCCTGAGCGTCCCTCGGACCACTGTGAGCAACAGCAGACGTGTGCACTGTGGTCACGCCAGCATCCAATCCATCCAAGTTACATGTTTATTAAAATAATCAAATTACAGCATTTATGTTAGACTACTTTTAATTAACTGCTTTAGCCCACTTACAATGAAAATGTAAAACAAAAATGTAGTCATTGACCTGTGCAGCATGTTAACACTACTGGAAGTGAAAATAACTTGAACTCCAATTTTGAAAACACAACTTTCTTTTTTAAATAAAACTCTGACTGTATTATGAGTCTGAGTCTGTGGTCTGGGAGAGAGTCTGTAACTCTGTCTGCAAATACAGTAAATAATGACCAATGTTGGGCAGTTAATTATATAGTTACTTCTTCAAAAAAGTAACTGAGTTATGCAAACAACAAAGGTTTTTGCAGCTGTTTACCTAAAAATGCAGCCAAGGTGTTTTTAAACAAACATTTTAAACTATTTACAGAACAATCAGCTGTTCTGCATCAAATCTGATGCCACACAAATTATTTGTGCCGCTCCAAAAATAATTTGTGTCCACTATGAGATGAAGGAGAACAACAGCCTGATACCTGCAGGCCTGACAGCAGCAGATGTGTCACTGCTGTAACACCTGTAACACTCAGCAGTCGCCTCATTGTTCTGACACACACAACAACACTACACACTAACTACACACTCACTACACACTAACTACACGCTAACTACACGCTAACTACACACTCACTACACACTAACTACACAAGATTTGTGCTAAACCTCGCAAATCTCTCACATCTCAAACACGCCGTCACTCCTAAAACTTCCCCCCAGTTTCTTAACAACTAAATGCCATGTTGCCATATCATTCTTTGATTGGTCCACATGGTACATTTTTCCACCAATAGGAAAGGCTGGGAGTTTTGTTTTGGCTCACAGGCTTTCGAGTGTTTTCCTTATAAAACGCAGTTTTCACCGTTTCTTCCTGCAGTAAATATAAACAACGACAGTATTCAGGAAGAAAAACAAACATTGCAGATATTTTATCATAACTCTGGTTTTACGTGGCCGATCAACACAATTTAAAAACTGGTATAAAGTCCACACTTTGTCCGTCAGTTGTTCCGTCTGTCCTGCTCACGTCTCCAATGGTTGTACACGTTGTCATTAACGTGGCTTCACTCCAATCAGCCGCTTTGCTAAAACACCGGTGTCGCACATAAGGACGCTGTCAGAGCCTGTCAGCGACGTTGATCAGCTGCGTATATACGAATGTGAATCGCATCATTGGCTGGACTGTGGGATAAGGTGGCATCGTTCTGATCCCATACGGGAGCAGCCAGTCACTGACTCACACTGCAGAACAGAGTTGTTGACATATTAATTTTAATTTTAATTTCAATTCAGGTTAGATGTTTCATCTGTGCACAGGGACGTGCCAGCAGTGCGCAATTGCGCATGTGCGCAGCTTAGAGGGAACATTGGCCATGACCTGTAAGTCCTCAGGCACCACTGTGGTTCATGCATTCAGGAAAACTGTTGTCAGCGAGCACAGACCAATGCTGCAGTCACAAACAAACCACACACACACCTTACTAACTTTCTTGAATACATGTTTCCAACCTAACTGTGTCCCTTCTTACCATCTGTTGTGTCTTTTCTTGAGTTTTTGATGTACGCTGAGAATTTGGCAAAGATGTCGATGCCAGCTGTGTTAGCTTCAGGATGTTTGGGAGCCAGTCTGGGATATCTGGAGACAAAATGGAGAAATTTGAAATTAACCTCAACACGGCTTCCCATCGCAAACACATGTCTTTCAATGTGTGCTTGCATACCGGGGTGGAGTCAGTTTCTCCTCCAAGAATTCTTCTATCTTGTTGACATCAACCTTGACTTCACCATTAAAGGTCACAAAAGGAGGGTTGGTTCCTGGAGCAAGGTTGTGGAGGTCAGCCGGCTTCCTGATAACCCAAAAGTCAGGCGCATGTGGTCACTCTCATGTGTATCATAGTCACTGTATGAATACGTGTATGCGTCTGCACCATGTTACCGCTTGAGGTCGACTGTGGTGACATTAAAAATGACTCCTTTTAGCCACAGGATCATAAAGAGTCTCTGAGAGAAAGGACAGTTTCCGATGCTCTGTCCATCACTTCCTGCCTACACACACAAAGACCAGTCATCACGTGTCCTGCAGGTGATCTATGGACATTTAGAAAAACTGTAGTGCTTCACAAGCAGAACAAATGGGTGGATGAAGGAAATAAAGAAATAAAACCCCAAAAGAACGATACGGTGTAAGTGTAGATCTCACATCTCTTTTCTCATATTATAATTAATTTAACTGAATAAATCTGGACTCTGTGTTTAACAGAGATGTACAGGAGAATATCCTCTGCATGATGATTCCTGTTTCTCTCCCATGTGAATACACAAGCACATCAGCTATCTGTTAAAGTTCAGGTGAATCTAACACAACTAAAATGTGTCTGTGTCCCATTATTAGCTGAATTGGGATAAATATCTCAGTATGGTCACTGTTAGAGATCCAATACTGGAAAGAAATTCTAAAATAATGATCTCGCAGAGGAGTAATGTAAAGAGTAACGTGATCAATAACTTTTATAAGCAAAGTGCTTCATCTTTGCGCTATGAGTGTTGTGTAAAACAGTTTTCCTGTGAGTAAAGAATTCATACTGAATGTTGCTGCAACAGCTCTGAGCTCTCAGTAACAAACAGGAGGATAATCAGCTTACCCAGCGAGACTGCTGAGATTAACATAGCACACCAGCACTATTCAGACTATTTCATTCTGTACTCTTTTACAAACAAAAGCAGAAACTGTGTTTCAGCATAAGTTGAAAGTAAAATGCTTATTTTAAGATATTCATGATCGTGCTGTTTTAAAGAAATCCTCAGATGTGAGGATTTACAGCTTTTCTAGACCACAGAGAAGGAAACCTGAACTTCTACATAATATTTGTATCTACCTCCATCTGTGCTGCCCACAGGGCCCGTGACAAAGGAAGGCTTTGTTTGAACAAGCTTGTTACGTGGACGCGGCCGACGCTCGGGTATTTGTGCTAAATCTCTCAGGTAATGAAAGTTATTCTCAGGATGCTGTTGAACCAGAGCACAGAGCACACAATGGTCACAGAAGTGCAAGCTTCATTGACTTTGAATCTTTTTCAAATCTCATTTAAAATTACATGCATTAAGTAATGTGGGTTACCATGGCGATGGATTAGAACAGCACTGTCTTAATGGGATGAGATAAGCAGATCAAGATTAGCTTTTCACTTGCTGTTTGTCTGTCACGGTCCTGGGGTGGTGCTCCAGTTTGTTCACACTTGTTGTTCATTTTTGCAGATTGTTGATGTTCACTGTGAGAGAGCTCAGCTCTTGTTCAGTTTCTTTTTCCTGTCCAGTGTCTGACACCCAACTGTGGCTGTGGTTCTGCCACATTAATAATAACAGTGACTCTTACAGGCAGCCGTTTAAGTTTTTTGCTCTATTCCAGGAAGCAAGCTTAGCTAACAAGTTTGTGTGAGAGAACCAGCTGACAGACATCTGTGCTTATTCATACATTTCTGCCAAACTCACATTTTACACTTTTACAAAAATTCCAATTAGATATTAGTTTTCTATTTTGTGTGCAGTGATCAGCAGTCTTGGATTAATCATCCCCTGAGTTCAGTTGCTTCCAGGCACTTTATATAGTAAGATAACAACCCTACAATGAAGCAGCAAGCTCAGAATATGTAGTCTCCATCCTTCTAACTCTCGTGATGCTAGGTTCTCGGGTTGAAATGTGTTCACAGATTGAGGTTGTAAATCATGATATCAAAGAACATTTTGAAGGTTTCTGTGTCTGAAATTCAGAGTCTGAACATGGAAATCCACTGAAATTCATCTAAATCAGATTCCACTTGCATGGCATGGATGGGTCACAAATTCAGACCAGATTCAGTTTGGCTCTGGTCATTTCCCAGCTCATCCTGTCTAGATCTGGCCAGTGTGACAGCAAACATGGATGCTGGGACGTGGAGGAGAAGGGAGATGAGCTGGTAGCTGACGGCTGAGCTACTGGGCAACACTGGCCTGAACAGGCAACTGTGTGAACAAACACTGTGAATACTGAAACAGTGTGTGCAATGTGCTGGGCCAAGACCAGGCTCGACCTCCCAAAACTATATTGAAATATTTAAACTCTGTAAAAGGCACTTCTTACAGCACATTTACTGATAAAACGAAAGACTTGGAAAGTTCCCCTGCATTTGTTTTCAGGGAACTATGAGCACTAGCAGTCACACGCACCGTCTGTCAGTGAAGGCTGAATATTAGAAGAGATTAGAAATGGGAAACATTTAAGCACTTTTCTCTATATTTATTACAGATTTTTATCCAGTACAACCAGAAATAATCTTATTCTATATATAGAAAAATTACATTCTCTCAGTGTTACTGAATAATTATTCAAAGAGTTTTTATTTAATTCAGCATGTTGTGTTAAAGTGGAGTCACTGCTCTTCCTATGGTGAAATGTGGTGGAGCTCCACCGGTCATGGCTCTCTTTGCGTCCTCACACAAAGTTGAGCTTATTGAACTAATTCAGCTGCTCTGGAACAGGAAACTCTCAGCGTCTCAGTTTAAAGTCAGAGTTTATTAACATACTGATGAAGCTGCTACAGCCTCAAAGTTTCAGGCACCAGTGACACTACATGTGGGTAACAAGTTATAGACACCAGTGACATCTCCACACACTTTACTGAGCAGGTATCACCTGAGCTGCTGTCACAGCCTTCGGGGGCTCTATAACCCTCTCTGCTGCACTGCAAACATCGGTTCTATACATTGTGTGTGTCTGCCGCCTGTCACTGCCAGTGTTGTGTTTGTTTGTGCTCAGCTCTCAGCCTCTTTTCTTTGTATCTGCTTCCTCTTGGTTTGATGAGAGAACACAGCATTGCGTTTCACTTCTATGGTGCTGACTGTCAGATCTATGTCCCTCTGCAGAACAAAGGCTCATGTTCCACACAGCCATTACTTCAGTGTCTCAATTAAGGCTTGGATGTCTCTTAACTTTTTAAAATTCAGTGATAAAGAGACTGAGGTGATGGTGTTTGGTAGCCCCACTGAGACCCCCAATGTGTATTTAGATACCATGACCCAATATGTTAAGCCAGCTGTCACAAACCTGGGGGTCAAAGTGGACTGTGATCTGAAGTCATTTACCGAGGGTGCAAAATGCTGCAGCTCGTCTGAAGTTTGAGCACATTTCCCCTATTTTAGCTTCATTTCACTGGCTGCCCATTTCTTTCAGGATTCATTTTAAAATTATTTTATTTGCTTTTAAAGCTCTCCATGGCCTCACCCCATCCTATCTCTCTGAGCTGCTACAGCCTTATACACCCACCCACTCTCTCAGGTCAGCTGATCATCTGCCCCTGATTGTGCTTTTGCAGTAGCAGATCCAGTGTTGTTTTATTTTATTTTATTTTATTTTATTTAGTTAATTCTAAGTTGTTTTATGTTGTTGGGGGCTTTTAAAAAAAATATAAGGCTGTTTTAAGTTAAATCTTTATGTATTATGTGTTTTATTTTATTCTATTGTTATTAACTTATTTCCTGCACAGCACTTTGATCGTGTGCTGGCTATTTTAAAATGCTTTATAAATAAACTTGGATTGGGGTAGACAAATTGACTGTATTTTTTGAAGTACATGAAATATCAATAAATTACACTGACAGTGAATCAGTATGTTTAATGCTAAAGTAGAATGCCATGGAAAAATCAGGATCCTTTTTGTACCACATAAAAAGACTGTAAAAACACATCTAAGCATAAATTCTACTTAATACGACAAATGCATTTATAACATATGAGGCAGTGAAATGTTAACAATAAAGGTCGTTTAGTCTCTGTGTAGATTTATTTGTTATTAACTGATATGTTGTGTAATTAAGGAAGTTTTCACTAACAATGGTGTAACATGGAAAATTATTAAAAGCTATAATTGTGCTAATTTCACTGATGGCTTAGTATCTTATAAAATTGGTTACCAAAAACATAATAAGAACAAATAAGAAGATAAATGCATATTCTTTATGACTGAGGTATTTACCGTTGCAGATTCTGGGACTCTTACAAAGAATGTGGTATTTTTCACTTTTTTTTGCACAAGTATTTAGAAGCATCGAATATTTTACAATAATTAAAAAAAACAATCAAATAATCTATTTTTATAACGTAGGTCTCATATTTATCAAAATTATTTTCTAAGTCAGGACAGCTTGAAGTTTTTTTCGTCACATTTTATGGAGCCAATACTCTGATCTTGAAGTTCAGGAAGTCGTCTTCAGGTTTGTATCAGGTTCAAACACAGACGGAGGCCTGATGGCGAGTGGGATGGGCCTCTAAAGAAAAAGTCTTTGATATATGAAGCTAACATTTCATAACGTTTTATCAGTCTTTATTAGTTTTATCTGTGTTTCTTGTTCCTAATTCTTTTGTGTATTCATATCATATTTCCTTTCTTCATTTTCAGATTTTCTCTTGTACTAATGTCCTCCCTGTTCTCACAAGAACTTTATATTTCTCTGCTTATTTTCTGTGCACTTTCACTTTGCTGTATCATGAACTTCTCCATAGAGCCTAATTCATTATTCATTATGACAAAATGCTCTTTGTAAATTCCCACTATGATAACAGTAATAACTATCCGTCTGGCATTCATCACAGGCCAAAGGAACCATGGAAGAGTTGATTACCTTGACATACAGGGAGATTTCATAGGGTTGGTTCTCCAGTGTTTTACTGTCCACCACAGGACTGTCCGCTCTCCTGTCGGAGGTCACCTTGATCTCTTCCCTCGTCTCTGCAGTCATCGCCTCCCGCTGAGGGACATATGAGCAACCATGTTCCAGCAGCACCACTCTCTTTTTCTTCACCTGCTCGTCTTTCTTTTTGGGCAGCGATTCATCTTTGATAACTGACTTCAGCTCATTTATCCAATCCGCCTTCCTCGGTGAACTGATCTTTTCTGCAGACGTTTCTTTATCCACCCATTCTTTCCTTCCCCACTCATTCTCCCAGAACTCTTTTTTGATGTGCCTCAGCTCTTTACTCCAGTCCTTCCTTTCAGCAGCAGTCTTCTCTTCTTCTGGCTGATCTGTTTTAATCCAGTCTCTATCTTTTCTCCTGGGTGACAGCACTTTTACTTTCCCCAGTTCGTCTTTCCTAAGACCTTGTGGCTCAGGACACAAGAACCCATTCTCCATTGTTTGCTTCAGTGTTTTAATGCTCTCATTTAGATCTGCCTCTGCCTCACTGTTGTGCACCTTTAGCTTTACGTCCTGTGTCTCCATGTCCTCTTTACCCAGTATGGCCTCGTCTCCTGGCAGCACTTGGTGATCTTCATCTTTTATCTTGTCTGTGGCATCATCAGAACCGCTCATAATGGTGAAAGGATGTACTTCTTCTGATTTTTTACTGGGCGTCTCCTCCATCGTTTCAGTCTCATCATCAAGAACGGTGACTGGCTCTTCTGCCATCTCCACTTCTCCTTCCATTGACTCTTCTACTGCTCCTCCTCCAGTCTCAAATTCTACAAGCATCTCTGTCTGTGGATGTTCTTTTGTGTTGTTTCTCCAAATTGTGTCTGCTTCTTTCAGGAGCTGCAACGGATGCTCTTGTAAAGCACTTCCTTCTGTTGTGGATTCATTTTTCTCAGATTTGTCCTCTCCTTCTGTCCCGTCGAGCTTCACCTCGATGCCTTTCTCAGATAGAGAAGCTTCCTCCACCTGGTCCTTTGTGTCTGTATGTACCTCTTCTCCAGTCTGGCCCACTGGTTCTGGAGGAACTGTTATAGCTTGGATTTCAAGCTTAGCAGCTTTTTCTTCTTGCATTTCTAGATCATTTCTTGCTCTGTGCTCTTCTTGGCCCATTAACTCTCCAGCAACATTATTGGCTATCGTCTCCTCCATTTCTGAACTCTTTCCTCCCCCGTCCATCTCTGCCAAGTTGTTAACTTGCTCTTCTGCTTGCTCCTTCTGGGTGACGTCTTCAGTCCTTTTAGCTTTAGTGTCTCCATCTGACTGCGGCTGTTCTTCAGAAGTTAGGGCCGTCAGCTCTGGTTCTTGTGCCGTTTGATTGGTTCCTGCTCTCACGGGGAACTCATAGCCATGATTTACACACTCCTGGACTCCCTGGCATTGCCATGTAAGATTATCAATAACAACCTCCTGTTTTATGGATTCTGAGGGATCTTCTCCATCATTGTTTTTTATTTCATTTTGACTCTCATTATCTAATTGGTAGGTTTGATTGGCCACCTCTTCAGCTGTAACAATTCTATCGACTGGTATGTCATCAGTGCCCAGAGCTGAAGCTTGGATGCTGGCCTGTTCATTTATTCCACAAGAAAAAGGAGCCACTTCTATGTTCAGATTAACCTCTGTTATGTTGCCAGCAGTGGGCAAAGTAGCAGTTTCTGTTTCGCCTCGGTCACCAGTACATGTGTTGGAACCGATTCTTGACTCCCACACAGAAGTACCTCCGTCCTGAAGACAGGACACGTGCTCGTCGGTGCCTTTGTCCATGTTTTCCTGCCTTACATCTGTTCCTGCGCTTGCTGTTTCTCCCCCTTGTTTGTTTTCTTCACTTTCCTCGTCTTTTTCATCATCTCCATTGCTGTTTAATATTTGCCGCTTCCCTCGTTCAACCACAACCAATAGAGGAGAAAGAGACAGATTTTCAGCCATCTTTGTATCTTCAGATTCTTTGTCTGTTGTCAGTGTGGTTGTTATTTCTTGATGACCATCTCCCGCTCCCATTTCTCCATTCCCCTCTTCTTCCAGTACTTCACATTCATCCTCCCCCTCTCCTATTTCTCCATCTGATAACAGGGTCACATGTGTAATCTCTCCTTTCTGCCAATCATTGTCTTCTTTACTTTCATCTTCAGTTTGTTCTGCTTCAGCAACCATCAAAACATCTTCCCCAACCTCCTCTGCCAGTTCCACCTCATCATCATCATCTTCTTCTTCCTCGGCGTCGTCTTTGATTCTGTGTGTATCCAGGTCTGAACACATACCTTGTGGGCTGTGGGCAACGGCTCCATTTGGCAGGTCTGGACTTTGGCTACAACTTAATTGAGCCATTAGGAAAATAACACAACTTATTTAGAAAGAAATGATAGTGTCCAAGTTTCCAGGATGAATGTGCAGCTTTATAAAATGTAAAATTAGTGAAAATGATCCGGCGTTCTAGAAGAGTTCAAAGATGGGTATGAAGAGTAAAACTTACACTCCCAGTTTTAAGCTTGAATCCCAGAGGAAATCAAAGCGCTGATAGAAAACAAATGAATACAGTCTCACAGGATTTTCTGACGGTGAAGGATTTTCAGACGAGTCCAGATTCCAAAAAGTAAAGATGAATGGTTACCAAAGTTTGACATCTGTAACAGTTCTAGGAGTGACACGAGGTTCCAAATTTCCAAAGTAAAGGAAGAAGAAAAATCCAGATTTCCCCTGTAAGATGGTTATGGGGCTCTCTCATCAGTACTGTGCCTCAGGCACCGCTCCACATCAATAAGTACGTTTCGCCTCCTCGCTTTCTTCTCTCTCTCTCACTCTAAGGGATTAAACCAAGGCTGATCCCACATGATCACAAGCTTAAACTCTGCCACCCAGAGGCCAGCACCATTTGATCTGGAGTTTCTTAACACATTCAACCACACATCACAGCTACATCTACGAAACCTACCCTCCAGTAGATAGACAAAGCCATATATACAACATCTAGTGAACTTCAGTTTTATTTGTACAGTGCAGGTTCACCAGAACTATTTTATTGAAGCACTCTCAGCCCAGTTTACTACATGAACGTGTTTAAATGCTGTCTTCATTTTGTCATACTATCAGTGATTTTGCGTCTTAGTATCTTTAATAGATGATATTAAGATATCAAAGAAACTTGAATAAGTCCAGACGCTTTTCTTTCCAAGCTCCTTAGACTACGACGACCTGGATGACTGAGAAGCTTCACAGACACGTGAAACAGAAACATGTTTTTGTTTTAATTCAGCTGAAACAAATAAAAGAAAAAGTGTGTTGTTTTTGAGTAAGAAGGTTAGAGAAGGAAGAGCCTACAGATATACAGACCCTTTCCAAAAAATGTGAATATCATGGAAAAGTTTATTTATTTCCTTAATTCCATTCAAAACGTTAAACTTTCATATATTATAGATTCAGGGTTTCAAGTACTTAGTTGTTCATTTAATTACATAATTTGGGCTTCCAGCTCATAAAACCCACAAAAACAGGATTTCAAAAAATGAGAATACTGTCAAGACATCACTGTTTAGTTCTCAGTTTTTGCAGGAAAAAAGAAAGAAATTAGGATTACAACAAATCAATCAAAATGTGGTACTTTCAAAATGATACATCAATCTTCAATACTTGGTTGGGAAACACTTTGCCTTAATCGCTGCTTCAATGCGCCGTGGCATTGAGGCAATCAGCCTGTGGCTGTCGGCAAAGTTATGTGACATTAGTGATGTTTGTACTGACTTGGTTTTAAAGCCTTTACTTTCAAATATACGCCGTTCAATAGTCGACCTTAATCGTACAGAGAATGTGATGATTTTGTGGATAATTAAAGTCAGTCATATATCCACAAACACAACAGGCTGAAAGTCAGTGATGCTGCTCGGTTTGCAGTCCTGAACATCACGGCACAAGCAGGATCCACTGCACTGTTAATGTTAGCTATGTTATATTGCTGCCTCTGTTCGGTGGTGTCGAGCCAAACGGACTTTAACGTGTTCACTCGTTAAGCTGAAAGAAAGATGCTTTAATCACAGCAGTCACACATGTGTCCACTGTACCATCTGGGAACTCTTCTTGTTTACACTCGTAATAACACAAACACTAAATCCTGCTTCTCTGGTGCTGTTGTGTAGCAGTGTGTACACCTGAGACTGTCACCTGTCTGTCTGTCCTGCACTCTCTCTCTGTTTCTTTCTCTCTGATTGTGGAATAAAAGTATGAACATGTGTTTATAAGTTACACTTGTGTCTGAATCCTGCAGCTTATCACACATTTGATTTCCATGTGTGACGACTGCAAGTGTCCAGAGTGAGGACAGACTGAGGGACCCACTGCTGCACATCATCTGTGAGGCTTTGCACCCCTGATGATCCACCAGGACAAACTCAGCAGTGTGTGAGGAAGAGGAGGAGGAAGAGCCAGCAGCAGCTGACAGATGGAGAGAATAGACAGACTGTTCCCTGTTTGTGAAGGACTGCTAGGAAAGTTTAACATAACTGTCTGTGCTGAATCAGTCTTATTAGGTAATGTTCAAATAATGTTATCATCCCAGTGTTTCCAGTGTGGGAGAAAGTACTCAGGGCCTTCAAGCTACACACTATGAAAGGCAGCAACAAGTTTAATGTTCAGAAACCTAAAGTCTGTATCAGCAGCAGAATGGAGCTAAAATAAATGTTGGTTCCAGTTCTATGAAGCTTTGAGTATTTTGGATCAGTAGCTGCTGTGTGTGTTGCATCATATTGCTGTAACTGTTTATATGCTTTATATATTCTGAGCTAAGTTGATCTATAGTGTTACATCATATTCTATAAGGATGTTATGTGTTTGTAGACTTTCTGCCCAGTTTGACCCATTTAGCAGAAGTCAGCCTGTTTAAGGCTCTGATATCTATTCTGTATGACTTAAAGCAGTTATGACATGGTCTGATTGTTACGGAGCCCCGCAAGGGACATGGGAGGGAAAAAAATTACGATGAACTTTTGTGAGATCTCGCAAAAGTTTTAGCCACATTCTTCGTAGGCCGCCAGCTCGAAGCCGACCGGGAGGTCGAGGCACGATGTGCCGGGAGAACGGTGTTCCTCTCAGCTGTAGTAGGTCTCGACCTCCTGTTAGCTTCGAGATGGTGGGTGTCAGATCTCCGAAAACGTCGGAGCACTTTTGCAAATATGTGATGTCTTGTAAACCGAGCAGATATTTGACGTTTACACAGCTACATTCACGCCTCAAAATATCTTAAAAGTTTAATTTGTGACCCAGAAAGAGTAATATTACAACTGAGTAGCTGCCGCCATTGTTGGAATTCAACTTTTGTGAGATCCCCAGTTACCTTTGCGAGATCTTGCAAAAGTTTTGCGAGATCCTGAGTTTGTTTTGCGAGATCTCGCAAAAGTTCATCTTAATTTTATTTCCTCCCATGTCCCTTGCGGGGTCTGTATAAAAGTTTATTTTGTGATCCAGAAAGAGTAATATTACCACTAAGTAGCTACAACTAAGTAACTAATCTTAAATGACTGTTCAGTACAGAAATGAAGCCCAACAATCATGTTTTTACTAGTGATGTGCGGATCGATCCTGAAATATCGATTCCTCCGATACCAATCATTTATGTTCTAGAATCGATTCTCACATTAAATATCGATATTTTAGTAATTTAGAGTAAATTTGTAGTTTATCATTAACAGGAACACAGTGGAAAGAAACTATAACATTTGGATTGTCTACATTCAAATGAACTACTTCCTCTTCTGCCTTTCATAGTCATGTATGAAATACGGCTGTATAAATGTCTCGCAGCCCCTTGGCGCGCGCACTCACAACAATGGCTGAGCGTAATCGGAGTCATGTGCGGACATATATTACCTCCACAAACAGCTGAGACGTGGTTTGCGATACATGTGGCAAAAAAGTGCTCCAAGAGTGAGGTGTTGTGGCCATACTAGGGAGACATTCAAAAGGGCTGTTGGGGGGGGGGAGTGATAAATACATTTTACAGTGTTTATTTATCGGATAAAATACGTTAAATGTCACTGTTATTATTGGCTGGCCCGGAAACAGCGGGGTGTCCAAATTCAGAGGCTGCTTCCACCTGAGGACCCGTCATTGTTGGAAACTGGAATTGGCTGGGCCGCGCTATGAATTCTGCGATATGGTTTTTCAATTTTGTTGTCCGGGTGGAAAATCGGGAGAAATTCGGGAGGGGCACTGAAATTCGGTATTCTCCCGGAAAAATCGGGAGGGTTGGCATGTATGGTTGTGGCAACATCACTAACCTTGTCAAACACCTCAGAGTAAATCATATCACAGAATATGATGAGCGTATGTTGAGGCGAACTGAAGAGGAGGACAGGGACAGGTGCTGCTAGGGCGAGACAGATGTCTGTCACGGAGTCCTTTAGTGCTGCAGGCTGGCAAGGTGTTCAAATAGCCACAACTTCAGGTTTTTGTTTCTATGCGATGAACCCTGCATTATTACGTGATAAGAACAAGTAATCTGATGTCCTGTAATCATTATGATGCTATAGTTTGAGATACAATAAATAAAATAAGTTTTTGTACAAAGTATCGGTATCGGATCAGTATCGTCGATACCACCCTGAATATTACTTGGTATCAGATCGGAAAGAAATTCAGTGGTATTAGCCTTTGATACTCAACTAATCAAAGTGAGGTCACAAAAAAATGAATGCAGCCTTAAAGTACACAGCCTCAACGGTCCTCAAGGGCTGCGTACTCAAAGACCGCTAAGGCCGGAAGTGCGAGGCTTGTAGGCTTGTGAAATGGGACGGTCTAGCCTCTGTCGCGCTGCCCAGGTTGCCTAGCAACCCTGATACTAACAGCTGGAAACGCTTCATACAGCTTTGTTTGACAGAAATGAAGGAGAACATCTTTTGTTCATTTGTTTCTACATCAGCTCTGTGTGATTTCTGAGGTAAACAGGTTAGTAAATAACAATTAGCTAATGTTGTTCATGAGACTAAAATCATCTCACTTTGGTAATGTAAATATAATATGGCCAATATTATAGTTATTATATTAATCATTATTTGTTATTATATTTTATAATAACATAATAAGGCTGAAAGTACAAACATCACTAATGTCACATAACTTTGCCGACATGTGGCCAACAGTAATGTTTTAATGCTCTTCATTATTAAACATTTGCACATGAATAAGTTACATAATATTCAGTACTTACTTTTAAAAGTTTACACTTCGGCTGCCCCGCTTCAGCCGTCCACCGTTTTTTCGGCAAAATTATCCACACCCACCGCCGTGCTATGCATTCTGGGATATGTTGGGCTATGAAGTCTACACCACCATGTCCTTAAAATTCAGGGAAATGAAGGACGCATTTGAGGGCCGCATTTCGAGCAGCCTTTGAAATGGGACAGCCTTCGTCGCGTCGCTGTGACGTAATCGGCCTTAAAATGCGGCCTTTAAGGCTGCAGACCCCAACCTGAAACAGTTACTCATTTGTTTTGGTCATGTAAATTTACATGTAAATTCTTCGAAGGACTTCCACAAGTATATTACTGGCTCTGTTCTACCTCATTTTCAACTATACTACAAGGATGTTGTCTTTGGCTATTATAATTTTAAAGACAAGGACAGTGATGCTTTCTTCTTTATAAATATGGCTTTAATTTTGGGAAAATTTCACATACACAAAAGCAAAGTCCTCGGCAGAAAGCCTGAACTTCTTGTATTAAAAATGGAACTCCATATATAAGGACAATCTCCTCATCAAAAAACACTAAGGCTCTCAAGACTGTTAACATCTGTAACCGTTTGAAACTACTAACTTGATTTTGGCTCTTGCAAACTTTTGTTTATTTATGTTCCCCTTAATTTATTTTATTTTTCTACTCACTTTTGTTTCACTGTCCCTGTCACTCTCGTTGTTCCTCATTGTAATACCACAATGTCATCTTTTATGTGATTCCTGTTTTACTTAACTGTATGTCTAAAATGTGATAAATAAAGTTTAAAAAAAAAGGCTGCAGACCCTGAACTGGGATACAGCCCCTGTGTGGAGGTAAGTCATCGGACCGCTGAGGAACGTGAGACGGCAGTAACGCACCGTGAACGGATGTAGACTGCCGCGAAGGCCCGGCGAAGAAGAAAACCCGGAAGTGCTTCCGCTGTTCCGTGTAGCTACAGGTAGCTGTAAGTGCAGCTGATGTCAGACAGTAGCTCGGGTTTGAGAGCACAGTGAGGAGCCAGCGGCCGCCTGAAGGCACACACAGAAAGGACATCGCTGCTAACACCGGCGGGTAAACAGCGCAGCGACGCCTTTGTCATAATAATATGTTTATCCACAAAAATAGCTTCATGTCCTGGTTTTGGTACGCGGCATATCAAAGGTGTTGGTAGGTGTAGAGTCAGGCAGTAAGCAGTATGTGTCGGTACTGACGGAAGGCTGTCGATGTTTCCAGATATTTGGGTGATGCAGCAGGCGGATAATGGCGGCGAGGAGGAGGCGGCCCCGGTAGATGTTCAGTTCACGGATTTACCGGACGCCCTGGTGGCCTGCAAAGTGGCGGAGGATTTATTCAACGAGGAAAGGCTTAAGGTAAGCTGTCAGGCACTGGCCTGTGTGCGGCGCAGCTAAACAGTGCTTACATATGAACGTGAAACATGAACCAATAGCTTTGGTGCTTTTGTGTAGTTCATTAGAGACCGTTCTTTGTTTTTAAACCAAAATATGAAATTATCTGATAGTATGACAGAAATAAACGTGTATCTATGGAGCACAGTAGCCTTAAATGAGAAAGATGTGTGTGCAGGAGAGCCACAGGTTTCTGTGGTTTCATCGCTCCATCTGGTGGCAGAGGGATTACTGGCATCTATACATGAAAATCAACGAATTAGCTCCATTAAAGACTAGTATAGTAGTAGCTATAGTCACGCCCCAAACTGATTCTGCTGGAAACCGTCTCTGGGACTTTGGAATTTCTTTAGTTCATTCCTGAGTTTCAGCTTTCCTCTGGTTTGGAGTCTGTTAGCTAGATTTAGTCAGAAAAGAAGGTCCAGTTGGGTTCAGACCCAAAATGCTCCTGGATTAAACCGAATGGTCAGGGTGTTCGTTGATGTCACACAGGGGAACATGGCTGAAATGAAATACATAATGGACGGTCTCCTACATCTCCTGCAGTTTCTTGGGGGAAGGAGGTGAGCAGGTTAACAGGTGGTTCTGTCACCAAGGCGAATCCCAAATCAGTGAGCATTTCCATGGACTCCCCATCCTGTAAATCAGAAATGTCACTGCATTAATATTTGATGAAAATAAAGCCAGCAGAATCATTCTGAGGGAGGCAGGGAGTATTCAGTCCCAGTGGACATGTGCTGTGTGGAAAAACAGATTTGTGCCGGTGAAGCCAGGACTGTGTGATACTAATAATTTGTGCAGTTACTTCACTTTCACCTTTGGGAGCAGTTTCTCCTGTGGATGCTGGGTGCAGCAATGTGCAGCAGCTGGTGAGAGACTCAGTTGAGTAACAACAGAAACATCAAAAACTTCTCTTTTGATGTTTGATGCTCATCTAATTAGTTGCTATTGTGATTTCAGTAATGAGACATCCTCACGGTAACTAGCTTAAGCATAACGTTTTCAACAACGGTTCGTAAACAATAACCGGTGGCTTCAGTTTGATAGTGGCTGAACTCGAGATGAACCTACGTGACTTGTTTGTGGCATTTCCTCACACAACATCTGTTTCCTTTTCTTTTTTTTGTCTTATACGTGACAGCTCAAAAGCTTTGAATGAATTCTGATAAAACTGAAGTAGTGTAGTGCGGGGTTATGTTACCAGTCCAATCAGATTTGGCTGACAGCCGCCAAGGTCAACTCGTTTTTGTTGTTTCCTGTAGTCCACTGTCGCCTCCTTTGTTTCGCTGATGTTGAGAGAGGTTGTTGTCCTAGCACCAGTTGTTTGGTCCCTTCATGTCCACTCTGTAGACTGTGTCATCGTCGCCCGTGATGGTCATATCATCTGTGCTGTACCGTGTTTGTGATGAGCGAGGAGGAAGTGTGTTTTCCAACTCTCACTGTCATGTTGAATGCTGAGCTGTAGTCAGCTAAGGGCTTTCACACATATATGTTCCCTTTTTCCAGGTGGGCAGGGCAGTGTGTGTGTGGCCAATGCAATGGCAACGTCTGTGGCTCGGTTTCTTCTGTAGGCTAATTGGACCAGCGTGTAAGGGAGGTAGACTGGATGTGTAGTCTGACTGTCTGCTGGCTTTGTGATGACTGATGTTAGTGCAACAGGGCAGTAGTCATTTAGACAGACCACTTGTTTCTTGGCGATGGGAATGATGGTGGATGCCCTGAAGGGAGATGTTGAAGATATTGGCAATCACCTTTGCCAGCTGGTCACACGTGCTCTGAGAACATGACCAGGAATGCTTTCTGGTCCTGGAGCTTTATATAGCTTGACCTTTTTGAAGGCCATTGTGGCAGCCTCACTCCCCACTGGAGGACATGAAACTGTGTTTGAGTGAGCATAGAGGGTGTTTAGCTTGTCTGGGAGAGATGTGACGGACTGAACACTGACCTGGTTTTTCTTTTATTAGTCAGTGATACAGCGTAGTCGTAATCGCTTGGGGTCAGAGGAGCGCAGAAGAGCGGTAAGTGGACTCCTGTGGACTTTGTCCTGGTAGTCCCACTTGGCTTTGGTTATGACCTCAACACTGATCACTACAAAGTGGGAAAATACCTCCAACAGGCCCCTAATCTGAGCTTATACCGTTAGGTTTTAGGGGTTTTAAGCATTCTAGCCATTTTTAATAAAATGACTTCTTATATAGGACTTCATATGCTTTATATAGCACTGAAATTTGATATAGCGCTGATTAAACTTATTCTATTCAGACATTCTTATAGATGCTAATCTGAAAGTGCTGCTGAGCCTGTACTTTGGTCAGCTCGTCATGCCCTCTCTCCATCATGCTGTTGTTAATGTAATGTAAAGAAGTCATTCACTTTTTCAAAACTCATATTCTCTACATTTCATGCTTTGCCTCTCCAAAACGTGAAATAGACATGCATGCAGAAGTTGCATTACTGCATGCAATAATTGCATTACCAGCAGGGGGAGATAATATATTTAAAGCCAGGAAGTCAGTAGTGAGCAAGCATGAAGAGCATTCCAGGGTTCATCTTCCTTAGAAAAGATTAAGCTAGGCAGCTAATATGTATGTACATGCAAATGTGTTAATAACGTCTGTTTAAACACTTTTGCCTTGAAATAAAACATATCTCTGCTGTTACTGCAGTTTACTGCATGCATGTACATTTCATATTTTGGAGAGACAAAGCATTAAATGGATTTGAATATGTTTCTAGGGCAAACACTACCTAGGCTGCTTTTGTAGTTTTGTTTCTACTGTAGTATATACTGTGTCAGGCTGAACAGGGAGGGGAGCGACACCCTAATCCCATTGTGGAGTTCACCAGGAACAAGAGAAATGTGACAAAATACATCGAAGATCAAAAAATACTGCAAAAGCAGCCCTAAAGTTTCTCTGCACTGGTTCTTATACAGCGCTTTACACAACTTGCCTCAATCATGTCTTTCTATGCTTTGTCCGTAAGTGCTTCCTATCTAACATTCATGTGCGTCCACACTGCATCACATAGCTATTCAGGGTTAGTATCTTGCCCAAGGATATTTGGCATGCAGACTTGAGCACACGGTGGTCGAAACATCAACTTTCCGATCAGTAGGTGATCTGTGCTACCACCCCACCTAAAGAATTAGGGTATTCTTCAAAGACAAGAAGCTCAACCCAATGGAGCACACGTTTCAGCTATTAGATACAAAAATGAATGCAGAAACACCCAAAAAATGAAGAGTCGCTGACAGCAGTAAGGACCTAGCAGAGCGTTTTAAAGGAGGAAGAACAGCGTTTGGTGATATCCATGGGTTCTAGACTTGAAGATGTTATACCTGCACCGCGTGGACCAACCTCATGTTAACACTATGGATTAAGAATGGAATCGCACTCAGGTTCATATTCAATCACAATTTGGGCAAAGTTCTGCTAGGAAACCTTGGTTCCTGTCATCCATGTTGATGCTACTTGGACACGTAACACCTACCTAAGCATGGTTGCAGACAAATGCGCACCATTTCATGGAAACTCTGTGCTCTGATGACTGCAGTGTCTTTCAGTGGGTTAATGCTCCCTGCCATAAAGGGGCAAACAAGGTTCAGTGATGGTTTGAGTAGCATAACAAGGAGTTTGAGGTGTTGTGTTCCTCCAAATTCTCTAGATCTCAGTCCAACATCAGTGGGATGTGCTGGACAAACAAGTCCGATCCATGAAGACTTGACACTGGAACTGGGATTTGAAGAAGTTCTAAAACAAAGATTCTAAGTTCATTGCATTGTTCTACCTTCTAAAAACATATTTGCATGTCCAAATTGCTGCTATGAATGGAACCTTTCACCTATAAGTCACAGCTGTTAATAGTGATACTGATGTTGGTCATGTTCAATGTGTATTTCATGGAAGTATTCTAAGAGTGCACTATTAAATTTGTAAAATGGCAAAAAGCATAGTTGCATGCAGTTCTGGCCTACAAATAAATGATGCAGGAAGAAATAACATACTGTGATTGAGTTTTAAAAGCTTAAAAACTGGAAACAAGTTGAATATCTTTAAAATGCACGTCAGAAAAATGCAGATTGGCTCAAACAGAGTTTGTGAAGGTTTTACCAAGGAAGCAGTTTTTTAATAGATCCTCTTATATATTTTAGCCAAAGGTGTAGGGCTGTTCGGTATAACGATATATATCAGCTCACGATATGAAAACGTCTATCGTTTCATATTACGCTATCTATCGTTTGTTTTGTGGGGCGATCGTGGCTCAAGAGTTGGGAGGTCGCCTTGTAATCGGAAGGTTGCAGGTTTGAGCCCCGGCTTGGACAGTCTCGGTCGTTGTGTCCTTGGGTAAGACACTTCACTTCACACTTCAGCCTCGCCTCTGTCAGTGCGCCCCAGGGTGGCTGTGGCTACAATGTAGCTGCCATCACCACTGTGTGAATGGGTGGATGACTGGATGTGTAAAGCGCTTTGGGGTCCTTAGGGACTAGAAAAAGCGCTATACAAGTACAGGCCATTTACCATTTTTACCATTTGTGGTGTCGCAAATGAAAGTGTTTACGGCAATATTTTTCATGGTTTTGATGGTCACTGTACAACTGCTTAAAGTTCTCTCATTCTCTTATATTTAATATAACCACACTACGGACAGACAAGCGACTGTTTTTATGCGTTATCGCTAGCAACAATGATCGTCTGGCTCCGCCGTCCGCTTGTTTAATTTCCACATAAACCTTTCACAATAAAGCTGAAGATCCTGTTGAGATTTTTCAAAATAAAGTGTTTATGAATGAGAGGCCAAAAAGAGCCGCCAGGTGCTAAAAAATAAACCTTAGAGCAGGCTTTTCCCCGCAGCATGCTGTGTAATAAATACTCACAAAGAAAAATGCGCCTATTTCAACTTATGTAACAGTGGACTCCAGGTACACAACACCCAGCTGAAAACACTTCACGCAAGTCGAGCTGCCCGAGATTCACAGAATTAGCTGAAAATGTTAAATTTTTGTGATATATATCGTTGTCGGGACGATAAATGTCTTATATCAGGATAAGAGATTTTGGTCATATTGCACAGCCCTGCAAAGGTGTGCAAAACACTGAAAACTCTTTTTAACAAACAAATTAGAGCAGGGCGATATGGCCAAAAATATTTATCACGATATATATTTGAAAATTTGCGATAACGATATAACTGACGATATAATTGATGCGAGACAAAATACAACTCCACAACATTACTAGCGCAAAAAGACAACCTTCCATTTATTTTCACTTAAACAAGAAGCTGGTTTTTATGTACATTAAAGCTTTATAAAATTTTAACAGTGCAAATGCAAATTCCTTGCTGAAAGTTTAACCAAAAGGCATTTCCAGTAGAAATGGGCTGACATATCCTGAGCATAACCATGTATAATATCCACTGAAATTAAAAAGAGGAGCTTTGCAACATTAAACTGCAGCGTGCAGTACGTATTTTTCGGACCATAAGGTGCACGGGATTATAAGGCACATTAAACGAAACAAAGCAGTCAGATAAATCAAACTTTATTAAACTCATTCTTCTTGCTTCCTCCACTTCTGTACCATTGACTCATTAATGTTGAATTCTCTGGCAGCTGCTCTATTCCCATGTTGTTGCAGTATATGAATGACTAACCTCGTATAGCTGGGTTTCATTTGACGTAGACGTGACGTCGACGTAAAGCGCGAAATTTGACTGGAGGGCGGAAGTGAAAAAGATCAGCGCAAAATCACAGACAGACAGTACGCAAAATGCCTTTGTCCTGTTGTGTTTACGGATGCTCCAGTAGGTCGACCCGAGAAACTGATAAACGGTATTTTAGGGTACCAAAAATAGCCCAACGAAGAGGAGAAAAATGGAAAATTCTAACCGAAAAACGTAGGAAAAAATGGATTTTAAATTTACGTTTACAGTCGGGAGGAGCAGAGTCTGCCAATGCCCGTGTCTGCAGCGACCACTTCGTCAGAGGTAATGTTATGTTTGCAAACGAACTTATTAGCATTATGTTGTCGTTAAATTCTCGTTTACTTAGTGCTTTTAAGTTAGTAGTCTAATATTGACTTGATTGGGACTATAGGCTGCCCAAGTGCTTTGCAATCACTTCTCCATCCTCCTTTGCAATTACCCAAGTCTTCAGAGGTGTCTCGTTAGACCTCTGAGAATGGTTTACCTTGAAACAAACAACTGTCACTCTAACGAAGTCCTAAGGATTTGGCATGTTTGTTGACGTTAAAGCCGCTAACGCTAACTGTTAGCGTGTTTAAGATAAAGCAATATAAGAACAAACACTCACCCTTGCAAACACCAAACTGTATCCATCACGGAGACGTTTTGTTCCAAGGTTGTGGACCCACCCGCTGACAAAAAAATTGTACGCCTCCAGACTCTTGAAAGCTTTCATTTGCTGCCTAGTGTAGTAAGAAGTCTGGAGGACCAAGTAGTTGGTGATATCCACAGCGTCGATAGTAGGCAAATCCTTTACTTCTGTGGTGTATTCGGACATTTTCAAAGAATACGGATCACGTCCGATATATTTTTTAACTATCTGTTTATATCTCTCCCGAGAAACGGGGTCTAAAGTTGCACAATAGCTGCTCTCCTGACTCTCCACAGTGTCCTCCATGTTTACTTCTGCCCTCCACTCAAAAATCGCGCTGCCTCCGCACGTCATCAGAACCACGTGACTGCAACCCAAGTATTGTGGATGGATTATCTCAGTTGTTCTCCTGACTGAAGTTTGGTCCGTTTACAGCATCCTGCCATGCGATTGCATTTGTCTCTAACCATGAGGAACCTTCACGTTAACTTTTATAAGTGGAAAAGTGTTAGTGTTCGTCCTCCAGCTTCACTGTTTATGTTATGCTAACATAGCTGTGTCGCTAGCGATCACGTAGCACATCATTATATACCAGCTAGCCCAACTTCAGTAACCCTACAAACGTCACTGCTGTTTAGTTTCCTGTCTTCATTTATGTTGGAAGTGATAGCAGAGCTGTACGTTTAATTTTTTTCAGAAATCTCTCAGTCAGAACATGCTATATCATGCTTAGGTAACTAGCGAAACTAGCGAGCTAACTTCCGCTAGCTTCCTGCTAACTTCTAACTCCGTTAAATGTAATAAATTTTGTTTTCATGGATGCCTGGAAGTTAAACTTTATAGTTACACCTGGTAAAGCAGCAATGCTGATCGTTTTATTAAAGATGAAAGAATTTAGACAGTTTTTAACTCTCAGTGATGCTGCAGTGTTCGTTTGACCTGAAATATACGGAGTTTAGGACCCAGATTACTCCCAGATTTAAGAGCATCTTAGTCCGACAATAATGACGGCCGCTTGCATGTTCTGCAAAAAAATGTGCTTTGTCGTGTATCTGACGGACAAACACCAAACCAGTTCCACATCACTGAAGTTGCACCATTTTTACAAACCAATTCTGGTTCATTTGTTTCACTCAACAATCGGCCATGTGTGTATGAAAACAAAGGCACTGCGCATGCGCGTTTTACTCATATTCTATCGCGATATTTCATTTTCCTATCGTTGCCTAACATTATACCGGTATTACCGTGAACGGTATAATATGGCCCAGCCCTAAAACAAATGTTTTTAACTAGTGGACACAGTCAGGTTCTGCTAGAGTTTTCTAAAGTTTCTTGGTTCTACTAACCTAGTTAGCTGGACACTAACTTCATTTTTCTCTAAGACCTGAAGGTTTGTCAGTATTATCAGCAAAATGATGATTTTCCAAATCTTCTGTTATAGTTTTGCTATGCGCCTACTGGCCTCAGGAGGGCAGTAGAGGCCTGTCTCTACATGATCACTGTACCCCAGTATGAACTTAAATACTAATGTTTGCTGAGCTGTGCAAGTTTTATTTCTGCGCTAGAAAGGAGAGCACGGTGCCATAAAAATGTGTGCTTGTTTTGCGTCTGCCTGGTGAGGCAATGGAAACAAATGTGCAGATGAAACAAAAACAGTGGGATGGAAAAAATGCAGGGCTGGGCTTGCACACACAGTGGCTGCAGCAGGGTGAGGCTGAGACCTGCAGGTGATTAGTGCAAGTATGTCTGTAGTTTCTGTAGTGTTGCTTAACATCAATACACAACACTCGATGGACACGGGAGCATCAGCAGACTGTCAGGAGGCTCACTAATATTACAGCACTGTGTTTGCACATTTCTGTCTCACACACACACACAGTGTGGATATTATACATGGTTATGCTGAGGATATGTCGGCCAGTTTCCACTGGAAATGCCTTTTGGTTAAACTGTCAGCAAAGAATTTGCACTGATACATTTTTATATAACTTTAATGCACATAAAAAACAGCTGCTTGTTTGCACAGACCCAAAGCAACGGGTTATTTCCCTTTTCTACATCTGTTCTCTAAAAACAGGAAGTGATTTAGTAGCTGAATAAGTTCATCACAAAGTTATAAGGTTAAAAGTCACATAGACATGTAGATTGCTTAAAAAACAGAAAAACACATTTCATGAAGCTGATCAAATTATATAAAAACAAAAATCTCTTGACAAAGTGAAAATTGATGGGTTTTTTGCACTAATAAAGTTGTGGAGTTGTAAAGTATTTTGTGTAGTGTCACTTATATCGTCAGTTATATCGTTATTGTAAATTTTCAAATGTATATCGTGATAAATATTTTTGGTCATATCGCCCTGCTCTAGCATGTATATAAGAATTCACAGCCTTTGCACAATACGTTGCTGAAGCCTTTGGTCTTTCTGAGTATGATGCTGAAAGCTTGGCACCTGTTTTTGGACAGTGTCTCCCATTCTGCTTTCTAGCACCTCTGAAGCTCCTACAGGTTGGATGGGGAGCACTGACGCAGAGCCATTATCAGAGCTCCTCAGAGACCTTGTTACATCTGCTTCAGTTGTTCCCTCAGCCCTGGTACCTCTCGATTTTCCCGTGCTCGTTCTTCCTGATGTTCTAAGCTAGGACAGGATCTATCACAGCTATGGTTCTCTGCCCACCACTGTGTCTGGTTGGTTGTCCAACAGCTGCTTGTCTGGAGTCCCACAGGACCTTAGCCTCATTGTTCTCAACAGCGTTTGATGATGGCTCCCACCAGGACTTGGGACTGTGTTGTCCACGTGCCACACAGATGATCCTGTACATCAGTTAAGCTACTTGGTCGTGCCTCTCAGTGAACACTGTCACAGCTTGCATCTTACATCCTGCTGTGATGTGTTGGATAGTCTCCGGGGCAGGTTTGCATAGTTTGGGGCTGAGGTCCTGGATTGTGGCTCTGACACTCGCTAATCCTTGTCCTCCCTCTTTTATAGGGACATAGAGTGTCGTGGTCATGGACTTTGGGTGGAGGGTTTTCCCTGTTTCTTTCTGTGCCTGCTTATTGTTACAGGACATGTGTCGGTGAAGGTTTTCAGTCATCCAGGTCATCGTAGTCAAAGGAGCTTGCAAAGAAAAGCGTCTGGACTTCTTTAAGTTGCTTGAAGACGTTTCACCTCTCATCCGAGAAGCTTCTTCAGTTCTAAGGTCAAATGGTGGAGAGTCCCAGCTATAAACCTAGTGGGAGTTTCCCCCCACAGAGGGACAAAAGGACGCCCTGATGATCCTCTAATCGCCTGAGCCAAGGTGTGAAACTGGGTGTGGGTCCCAATCAGCCAGAGTTTCGGGTGAGCTCATTGTGAAACCTGGCCCCACCTTATCATGTGATTTCCTGAGGTCAGATGGCTCAGGATGTGAGTGGGCGTTAAGGCGTCTGGGGAGGGAACTCAAAACTGGATTATAGATGGCAGACAGTTGGTGTCGTAAACCCCCGCCTCTGTTCAAAGATGGTCGCTCACAGTGGACATAGATGCTTCTTTCACTCCTCTTTCAAACCATCTGTCCTCTCTGTCCAAAATATGAACGTTGGCATCCTCGAAAGAGTGTCCTTTATCTTTAGATGCAGATGGACTGCTGAGTCTTGTCCTGTGGAGGTGGCTCTTCTATGTTGTGCCATGCGCTTGTGAAGTGGCTGTTTGGTCTCTCCAATGTAGAGGTCTGGGCATTCCTCGCTGCACTGTACAGCAAACACCACATTGTTAAGTTTGTGTTTTGTCTTTCGGGTGAACCAGTTTCTGTCTGAGTGTGTTGCTGGGTCTGAAATGCACCGGGATGTCGTGCTTGGAGAAAACTCTCCTGAGTTTCTCTGATACACCGGCTACATAGGGGATGACAATGTTGTTGCGTCTGTCCTTCTTATCCTCCCTCGCTGGTGTCTGATCTTCTTTTCTGTGCCTCTTTGCTGACTTTATAAAGGCCCAGTTAGGATAACCTAGGGCTGTTCGATATAACCAAATATATCGGATGACGATATAAAAACGTCTGTCGTTTCATTTTACGCTATCGTTTGTTTTGTGGTGTCGCAAAATAAACTGTTTACGGCAATATTTGTTCATGGTTTTGATGTCACTGTAGTGGCTATATTCATTTCTTCTTTCTCTTATATTTAATAAAACCACACTACGGACGGACAAGCGCCTGTTTTTATGCGTTGTCGTTAGCAACAACGACGGTAACACCATCGCGTGTCCGCGATGGTGTTATGTTCCACATAAACCTTTCACAATAAAGCTCAAGATCCTGTTGAGACTTTTCAAAATAAACTGAATCACGTGAAAGATGCAGATTATTTACGGATGAGAAGTAAAAAAGAGCCGCCAGGTGCTAAAAAATAAAGCTTAGACTCAAACATTAGAACAGGCTTTTCCCCGCAGCACGCCATGTGATAAATACTCACAAAGAAAACAACAGCTGTTAAAACTTATGTCTAAAAATGTATCGTTTCATGCATCGTTAAAACACTCGACTCCAGCTACACGACGCGCAGCTGGAAACACTTCACGCAAGTCGAGCTGCCCGAGATTCACAGACTTTACAGGAAATGTTACATTTCTGTGATTTATATCGTTATCGGGATGATAGATGTCTGATATCGGGATATGAGATGTTGGTCATATCGCACAGCTCTAAGATAACCACACGTTTTGAGTGCTTCCTTTACATGTGTGTGTTCCTTCTTTTTTCCTTCAGGCTTAGAGGGAACATGTTCTGCCCGGTGGTGTAGGGTCCTGATTACTCCAAGTTTGTGTTCCAAAGGGTGATGGGAGTCAAAGAGGAGGTACTGGTCTGTGTGTGTGGGCTTCCGGTAAACTTCGATGTTGAGGTTGCCGTTCTCTTCAATGTGCACAGCGCAGTCCAGGAAAGGCAAACAGTTGTCCTTTGTGTCTTCCCTGGTGAACTTGATGTTTTTATCCACAGCGTTAATGTGCGCAGTGAAGGATTCCACTTCTTGTGTCTTGATATTGACCCAGGTGTCGTCTACATATCTGTACCAGTGGCTGGGTACTCTTCCTTTGAAAGAGCCAAGAGCCTTCCTTTCCACTTCCTCCATGTAAAGGTTGGCTACAATAGGTGACACGGGGGAGCCCATGGCGCAGCCATGTTTTAGTCTGTAGAAGCCTTCGTTGTATTTGAAGTATGTTGTGGTGAGGCAGAGGTCTAACAGTGTGCAGGTCTGATGGGGTGTGAAGTTGGTCCTGTCCTCCAAGGAGCTGTCTTCTTGTAGTCGTTTTCTGACCGTCTCCACTGGACATATGCATTTACAGCTTGGAGCTTATTCGTACCATTCAGCTGGCTTGTCAGTACTAGAGCTGGGTATCGTCACTGATTTCCAGAATCGATTCAATTCCGATTCACAAGGTCCCGAATTGATTCGATCCACGATTTGATTTAATTCGATTTGATTCGATTTAAATCTGGGAAATTTTGACAGTCAGAAATATTATAATTCAGTGTGTGAATGTGTGTGTGAATGGGTGGATGACTGGATATGTAAAGTGCTTTGGGGTCCTTGGGGACTAGTAAAGCGCTATATAAATACAGGCCATTTACCATTTTTTTACCATAATTCAGATCAGTACATTTACATATTTTTGTATCAATAAAAAGGAAGCTGACACACGCAAGACTTTATCAAAGGTGTGAGCGTCACAGCAGAGGCCTTTGTGTCAAAGTAGCTGAGGATAAAACACAGAAAAACATGAAGGAGATTTTCCTGGCCTGGATTTTATAAAAATATTCTGCAGTACATCAAAAACGAAAGAAAACCATTAATCAACATATGAACATTACCTCTGATGTTACAGCGGTTTTATTAGAGACACGGCTGAGCGTTTTGCATTTTGAATAATTTTAAAAAGTTTAAATTTGTTCAGTATTGAACGGCAGAAATTAGGTTTTCTTTTCGGAAGAATGTAAACGGAAAAAACAAACAGCGGCTGACAGCCTGTAAACGAGAGAGAGGGAGAGGGAGGGGAGAGGGAGAGAGAGAGAGAGAGAGAGTTATGTGAATATAGGTCAATATTGTTTGGAGAGAGATCAAACTAACAGCTTTAGAATCGGCGCAAAAAAGGGCGTGAACACAAAGCGCGGACCCGCCGACAGATCAGGATCAGTGAGAAAGGCGACATCTAACTGATTCTGATCCGCGGGTCGCGCTGTGTGTTTAAGTCTATGTGCAGAATCCGTGTACCTGCTCTCAGACAACCATTCACACTCAGGTTCACACCTATGGGCAATTTAGACTTACCCAAGTAACCTAATTAAGCTTCACACACTTTCATACTCTGATGCACCAGAGAACAACTTGGGGTTAGTGTCTTGCTCAAGGATATTTGGCATGCAGACTGGAGGAGCCAGGGATTGAACCACCAACCGCCCGATCAGTAGATGACCTGCTCTACCTAGCTGCAGCCACCCCAAGTGTGACAGATGTGTGACAGATGTCGGTGATGATCAGGGGATTGAGGTCTAACAGCAGCAAGAACATTCAGTTGGCGTCCAGTGTTGTTTTTACAGTCCCACTGAGTTCCCCGTGAATATTATCAGTGTGTTACTAGCTTTGTACAGCGTAAAAAGGGGCGACTGTGGCTCAGGGGGTTGGGAAGCGTATCTGTAACCGGAAGGTCGCCGGTTTCGATCCCCGGGCTCTCTGTCCTGGTCGTTGTGTCCTTGGGCAAGACACTTCACCCTACCGCCTACTGGTGTTGGCCAGAGGGGTCGATGGCGCGATATGGCAGCCTCGCTTCTGTCAGTCTGCCCCAGGGCAGCTGTGGCTACAACTGTAGCTTGCCTCCACCAGTGTGTGAATGCGAGAGTGAATGCATAGTGGCATTGTAAAGCGCTTTGGGTGCCTTGAAAAGCGCTATATAAATCCAATCCATTATTATTATTATTATTATTATTATTATTATTATAAATGAAACGTGTGCTTACTCAGCTTGGAACTTCCAGGTTGGAGTAATCTGCTGGTAGCTTCATGGTGTGGTGTCCGTAAACTTGGTTTTTCAGAGTCTTAACAATCCATTCAAATTTGGCTCAGATCTACCAAAGTCTCCAAGGTCATTGTTCAAAACATCGACCTCTGACCTCTCCTTCAAGGTCAGTCATTTGATTTAGCAGACATCTGCACTCTAAGTGCTTCTTGGTGATCTTTGTAAATATTGTGACTTTTTTCCCCCTCAATGAAATGAAAAGTCATGTATGTTGTATATGTCAGCCGTCATGTTTAGTCTTTGGCTTTTGGCCCCAGAGAGACGTAGTTCTTCTTGTAATTAAATTAGTTAATATCTAACTAATTAAAGATTATACTTTTTCTTTTATTTGGCTTTAATTGATATCTTATGTAACTGTATTATTCAGTTCCAGTGTACGGCACTTTGGTTGTTTTAAAGTGCTTTATCAATAAAGATGATGATGTTGACTGTATGAGCAGTCAGACACAGTGTTGTCTGTCATTGTGTGAAGCTTTAAGCTCTCTGCTATTAATACCTCACAGAAGCATGTTATCAACCTGCCTCTGGATCCCTTCATGCTTCTCACTCGTCCTGTCTTTCTACTCTTCCTTCAGCCCTTTTATTTTTTACTTTGGGCGTCAGTCTCCCAGCTACCTGTGTCATTTCTCTGTCTTTCAGTCATATATACAAAGAGAAAAGATATGAATGTATGTTTTTGTTCTGCGTATGGAATCCAAAGTGAGGCTCCCTGTCATAGTTTCCACTAACAAACAGCATCAGGAGGCAGTGATGTCAGCTCTGTCTCCCACTCTCCCGCACAGACGCAGTCACTGCCCTTCATTCTGTATGATTAGTCAGTGTTGTATCTGTCAGTGGAGGAATAGGAAGAGAGAAGAAAATAGATTTCCCTCCTCCTTCCACCGATGATTGGCCTGCAGTGAATGAGACCAGGAAAAAGAGAGGAGGGGACTGTGGCTAATGCGTCATAGGCTGGCAGGGCCTCATTTAAGTGGCTTTGGATCTGGGAGAGAGAGAGAGATTAAAGTGTGAGTGACATTTTCAGCTCTCCACACCCAAATCTCTGGAAAATTCCTTGAGTTTTCAGTCTGCTGCTGAGCGAGACAGGAACAAGCTGCAGCAGAAGCAGAAGAAAACGCAGATTAGCAAATGTTAGATGTTGTTTTCAATTTCTAACTTTAGATTCTCGTTTCATAATCTTGGAATGTGCCGCACTGCCTCTCTAACGTTGTGGACTTGATGTACTGTGGGCACCGAAGGAGGAAAACTGCTGCTGCGCATGTGAAGCCAGTGCTGGGGAAGAACCCGACCACAGTCCTGTTTGGAACATCCCGTTGTCTCTGCTCGTCCGTCACCCTGGGGAAAGCAACAGTCCTCCAACCTCGTCCCTCCTCTTCCTCAACTTCATTGACTGTTACAGCATTGCATCGCACCCTGAACTCAGTTATCAGGTGGAAAAGGTTGCGGATCGGCGGGTCGCCTGTCATGCACATTAAGACCACTAAATGTAACCGGTTCTGCCTGGTGGCCTCGGTGACCAGCCGGGAATTATTCCACCACTCTGAGGTGCAGGTAACAGTACGGTGTCACTAAAGGATTTCCTGGAATTTGACTGCAGCTGACCCTGTGTGCATCATGAGACATCTTTACTGGCTTCCAGGCTCGACCAGCAGCTTCCAACTGCATTTTGTGTTGACTGTATATAGGTTTTATGTGCAGTTCATCATGTAATGTAGCTATTGAGAGGTCTGCTTAAACGTGATTTTACAGCTGAATCAACCCAAGCATCCAGCTCAACTACCCTCTAAAAACGGTCTTTCAGTAGTAATGCAGCAACTCGACTGTTAGATGGTGTAATGGACAGCCAAGACTGACTGTAAAACACAGTAATGAGGATTTTGCAGCATGGCCGTGCTTTTTAACATAGTTTCCTTAAGCTGTTGGTACAACTCGATAATAAAACGGTGTTAAGAAAAAGATGAATCCTACATCTGCACTAATGTGTGCTAATCTGTAGGCGTTTAGGTAATATCGATCATTTTAGTGTGTCTGCATGATCAGATGTCTGTGGCTTTATTCATAGAATCTTCAAACTGGCTCTTGCTCAATATTTTTAGCTAAAAAGTGAAGAAAGTGCTAAATGGGCTGAACGGAGTTGAAGTCTGTAAGATGGTTCAGAGATCTCAGTCATTACTTCAGTCTCCTCCTGCTGTCTGCTTCCTCTATGTTTCCAGGCTGGCTTTGAGGCCTTGTTCCGTTCATTCGACTCGGAGGTGCAGTTCCAGTACTTCAAGTCGTTTCGGCGGATCAGGATCAGTTTCAGAGATGCTCTGGCTGCAGCGGAGGCGAGACTCCGACTACATAAGACGGACTTCAACGGCAAAGAAATGAGACTTTACTTCGCTCAGGTAATATCTGTAGGCTGAGATCTATCAGACACATGAATGTAACTTGTTCAGACCTTCAAGGCGCTGAACCAGGCGGAGCTCTTGATTCACTTTCTGAATGTCCTCTATGGTTGTCCCAGAGTTTGGAATAATAAATGAAAATTGAAATAATAACTAAAAAACAACTTGTACATTGTGGAAGAACATTAGCTTGTGTGTTATAGCAGTGTTCGTTCTTCTCTTATAGAGATGTGCATACTTTCACTTATTGTGACACCGGTCAGCGTCCTCCAGACTAAATTTGACATGTTAGCTTCAGTTTAATATGAATGGAGCTGCTGCTCTGTATACGTCTATAAGAATAGAATAACCTAGTGTAGTTTATAAGTGTTACATTCTGTCTATCTAAACAATGTTGTTAGCTTGCTTTATGTCAGCTAGCTGATTAATTCATCCTTTCTAATGCTACAAAATAATAAACATTTCAGTTCAGTTTTATTTACACAGCGCCAAATCACAACAACAGTCGCCTCAAGGTGCTTTATATTGTAAGGTCGACCCTACAATAACACATACAGAGAAAAACCCAACAATCATATGACCCCCTATGAGCAGCACTTTGGCGACAGTGGGAAGGAAAAACTGTTCCAGCAAAACCAGGCTCAGGGAGGGGCAGGGGCCATCTACTGCGACCGGTGCACAATGCCCTGTGGTGAATGAGGCAGTGGGCAGTGATTAGACGTTCCACTTCACAGTAGGGCGGATCCCAGAAGCATAGGATTTCCACCTCCATGTTTGCTGTGGGGACTTGGGGTGGTACTCTCACTGGAGCAGTGGGACGATGCCAGTTACATGCAAATCAACGTAGAACTTTTGCAACGTTTTTTCTTCTTCTACTAGAATGAAACTACCCTAAAAATGAGAAACTGTTCGTTTGTTTTTAAGCAAACTTACAAAGTCAGAAGGGGATTGAATAAAGAATTTTCTCACTGTAGTTAAAGTTGGTGAAATACACAGGAAAAAATATCCAATAAATCACCGAATCTACAGTTTAATGTGACTGTGTGGCTTCAGTGGTACGACTATAGAAGCACTGTATAAATATCAGTGCATTAGTTAGCTGGGTAGGTAGGTGACAGAAACATAATCATCAATCCGTTTCTTTCTATATGATGCTACAGTCTCAGTAAACCTGTGATATATTGCTGGTTATTATAAAGTGCTTCCCTGCCTTTGCACTGTGTAGTCTGTGCACATAGGGAGTCCTCGGCTGGAGCCTCCCAAGCCAGAGAAGCAGTTCCTGATCTCGCCTCCTGCTTCCCCTCCAGTCGGCTGGGAACAGTCTCAGGACGCCACCCCGGTCATCAACTATGACCTGCTTTGTGCCATCTCTAAACTGGGGCCAGGTATACAACACATTATGATTTGTGTTTTCCATCTGTGTGTGAATGTGTGACAGGTTTGTAAAAACACAATCGACACTTCCTGCAGCCTCAAATGCAAACTGAAGGCTCTTTACAGGCTTGGAACGAAGCTGAGTGGTACATGATTTAAAACGCTGTTCCTCTTCTTTTAATCTTTTTGTCTTCCTTCATTTAATTCTCGATAAATTCATCACAACTGATTACAAGTGCAAAGTGTGTGAGCTTGTCTCCACACTGATATTGACATCAACGCCTACAACTCAAAGTCAGGAGCCAGGTAGCAATGACTGCCAGCAGAACTGCAGACAGGGGTGGTGTTTAGAGGGAAAACCCAACACCGCGATCAGAGCGTCGTTACTGTCACGGAAACAAGTACAACAAAATTAAGTGCTGTCCCTGCTGCACTGAAAAGAACAGAAATAATAAAGAGAAAAACTAGAAAATGAGATTTAAAAAGGACAAAAGAACCATCTGTCGCACTTAAGGAGCTGTGCTATGGTAGGTGCTCATTGCAGTGTTTCATTTTCATTTCCACTTTGTTTTGTTGTACATGGTCCCTGTTAAATAATCTCCTTAGAGAAAAGATGTCCCAGGTCGGGATCGAGATGACATCACGTAAATAGAGCAACAGTGCATACTAGATTCCAGATACTCAGGAAGCTGAGCCCTGAATTATGATACAAACCATTCACACTGAGGTCTTCAAGGTCAGTTTAATGATAATTGGTCAATAATTGACTAAAAGGCTTAGAAACTATCATTATTACAAACAGTGTATTGTGAACATATAGAAGGTATTGCAGATAAGATTTAAAAGATTTAAAATATGTCACATTTGACCACGGACCTCTTTTTCATGGGCAATAGAAAGATCTGAAGGTAAAAGTCAGTTTTAAATGGCACTATACAACTTTATTATGTTTCTTACTGCTCTTGTTTATATTGAATACATATAGGGATTCTAAATATCACGTTACTTTTGACCTCTGACCTCTTCTTCAAGGTTAAACTTTCATGAAATGTGGGGGAGGTTCTATAAATTAATGCTTACAAGTCTTGTGCATGTCACACAATCCATTATTATTATTGTTATTATTATTATGTGTTAGTGAAAGTCTGGCAACACAGCTTTGTATAGCCGTACAGGCGAATGGCTCCTCGAGAGACATGGGTGACACTGAGCTCAGGGAAGTGATGGGAAACCCACACTTCATGCACGTCTGCTAGCATAGACACACAGCACATTTAAAAGCAGTGAGGATTAGAAACCAACAAATGTTTCTGGCACAACTTCACCTTCTTCCAAGGTGCATGGAGAAGACAAAGATCTGATGACCTGAAGACTCCAGCAACACTTAAAGTAATCCGGTCTTTAAGTGATGACGTGACGAATCCTGCTTCCAAACTGCTGTGTTCACTAAGGCTGTTGTGTTTTTAACTTGTTTTAATGCTTTGTGTCTTGTTCTATGTAATCTACAAGCCCCTAAAAACAGTCAGTGATCACTGTCGGCCTCTCGGTTTTTATTACCGCTAATCATTTTAAAGCTCTGTTTTTAAAACCTTACGATGTAACTACAGCCCAGCGCATGCAGCAGTATATGAATGACTAACCTCGTATTGTGGATGGATTATCTCAGTTGTTCTCCTGACTGAAGTTTGGTCCGTTTACAGCATCCTGCCATGCGACTGTATTTGTCTCTAACCATCAGGAACCCTCACGTTAACTTTTATCGAGTGGAAAAAAGTTAGCGTTCATCCTCCAGCTTCACTGTGTTTATGCTATGCTAACATAGCTGTGTCGCTAGCGATCACGTAGCACATCATTATATACCAGCTAGTCCAACTTCAGTAACCCTACAAACGTCACTACTGTTTAGTTTCCTGTCTTCATTTATGTTGGAAGTGACAGCAGAGCTGTACGTTTGAATTCTTTCAGAAATCTCTCAGTCAGAACATGTTACATCATGTTTAGGTGGAAGCTAGCGACCGAACTTCCTGTTAACTTCTAACTCCGTTAAATGTAATACAGTGGGGCAAAAAAGTATTTAGTCAGCCAGCCACCGATTGTGCAAGTTCCCCCACCTAAAATGATGACAGAGGTCAGTAATTTGCACCAGAAGTACACTTCAACTGTGAGAGACAGAATGTGAAAAAGAAATCCATGAATCCACATGGTAGGATTTGTAAAGAATTTATTCGTAAATCAGGGTGGAAAATAAGTATTTGGTCAATAACAAAAATACAACTCAATACTTTGTAACATAACCTTTGTTGGCAATAACAGAGGTCAAACGTTTACTATAGGTCTTTACCAGGTTTGCACACACAGTAGCTGGTATTTTGGCCCATTCCTCCATGCAGATCTTCTCGAGAGCAGTGATGTTTTGGGGCTGTCGCCGAGCAACACGGACTTTCAACTCCCGCCACAGATTTTCTATGGGGTTGAGGTCTGGAGACTGGCTAGGCCACTCCAGGACTTTCAAATGCTTCTTACGGAGCCACTCCTTTGTTGCCCGGGCGGTGTGTTTTGGATCATTGTCATGTTGGAAGACCCAGCCTCGTTTCATCTTCAAAGTTCTCACTGATGGAAGGAGGTTTTGGCTCAAAATCTCACGATACATGGCCCCATTCATTCTGTCCTTAACACGGATCAGTCGTCCTGTCCCCTTGGCAGAAAAACAGCCCCATAGCATGATGTTTCCACCCCCATGCTTCACAGTAGGTATGGTGTTCTTGGGATGCAACTCAGTATTCTTCGTCCTCCAAACACGACGAGTTGAGTTTATACCAAAAAGTTCTACTTTGGTTTCATCTGACCACATGACATTCTCCCAATCCTCTGCTGTATCATCCATGTGCTCTCTGGCAAACTTCAGACGGGCCTGGACATGCACTGGCTTCAGCAGCGGAACACGTCTGGCACTGCGGGATTTGATTCCCTGCCGTTGTAGTGTGTTACTGATGGTGACCTTTGTTACTTTGGTCCCAGCTCTCTGCAGGTCATTCACCAGGTCCCCCCGTGTGGTTCTGGGATCTTTGCTCACCGTTCTCATGATCATTTTGACCCCACGGGATGAGATCTTGCGTGGAGCCCCAGATCGAGGGAGATTATCAGTGGTCTTGTATGTCTTCCATTTTCTGATGATTGCTCCCACAGTTGATTTTTTCACACCAAGCTGCTTGCCTATTGTAGATTCACTCTTCCCAGTCTGGTGCAGGTCTACAATACTTTTCCTGGTGTCCTTCGAAAGCTCTTTGGTCTTGGCCATGGCGGAGTTTGGAGTCTGACTGTTTGAGGCTGTGGACAGGTGTCTTTTATACAGATGATGAGTTCAAACAGGTGCCATTCATACAGGTAACGAGTGGGGGACAGAAAAGCTTCTTACAGAAGACGTTACAGGTCTGTGAGAGCCAGAGATTTTCCTTGTTTGAGGTGACCAAATACTTATTTTCCACCCTGATTTACGAATAAATTCTTTACAAATCCTACCATGTGGATTCATGGATTTTTTTTTTCACATTCTGTCTCTCACAGTTGAAGTGTACCTCTGGTGCAAATTACTGACCTCTGTCATCATTTTAAGTGGGGGAACTTGCACAATCGGTGGCTGACTAAATACTTTTTTGCCCCACTGTAAATCCTGTTTTCATGGACGCCTGGATGTTAAACTTAATTGTTACACCTGGTAAAGCAGCAACGCTGATCATTTTATTAAAGATGAAAGAATTTAGACAGTTTTTAACTCTCAGTAATGCCGCAGTGATCATGTGACTTTGGGACCTGCAGCAGAGTTTAGGCCCGGGAACGGCTAATGACGTCAGACTTAAAGACGGGATAGGAACGGCTTTATTAAGTGACCAACACGCTTCGGCGTGTGGCCTTCAATGACCCCGATGAAGGCCACACGCCGAAACACGTTTGTCACTTAGTAAAGCCGCCCCTATTTAAATGTCACTGGAGTCTTCATTACAAATTACAAACGTATAACATATGGACTATTTGACTGTTAAAACTATTTAGACCTGTTGCAGCTCCACATGCTAATGCTATGTTCACACCACCAATGTCAAAGTTAGAAGAAGTAAAGGTAGTATGGGTTAGGAGTTGGTGTCGGCTGATGTGGCTAAAGCATCTAGATTCTGCCTCCAGATATATAAAAGCAATGTTTCCTAAAATTGAATGATTAAAATAGTTTCTTTGATACATTTGAAATTGCCGGCTGACGTCAGACAAAATGTCCTCATTGACATCTAAGACTGAGATCATCAGGTCGTCAGGATCGTGACAGCTTTGTTCTCCATTTTGCATCATCTCTATCGCTGAAGAGGGAAACCTCATCGCTGCACAGTGACTTGGTACATTGTAGCACGCCCTGTGGGAAACGTCCTCCAATTTGACCATTTTTGTGTTATTCTTAGGGGGTAAGTACGAGCTTCACACAGCAACACCAACCACTCCCAGCGTGGTTGTCCATGTGTGCGACGACGAACGCGGTGACAGCTCAGCACCCGATGACAGCGACCAGGATGACAAGCCCCGCCCACCACGACCAAAGATCATTCAGACTCGACGGCCTGACTACACACCTAGAGTTGAGCAGTGAGCGGTGCTGACAGGGGAATCTGTACTGTGTCAGCGTCGATCAGCAGCTGAACACGCTCGCAGAGATTTGGATAAAACTGTGAGAAGGCGTCTGTGGGTGCTGCAATATCCAGCTGAAGCAAATGACTAGAATTGCATGCTGCATTTGTGTCGTGTTCAACAGACCGAAGAGGGAAAGGGTTTAAATGGACTTACTGTACGACTGTTGATATCTGCTCTGGTGCTCCATTTGTCTGTTATTAAGGTGTGAAGCAACCCGCTTCAGCTTTTTCACATTTTAGTGGCTTGTGTGCTCACTAGCATGAAGTCATGACAGTGTCCATTGCTCTGCACTGTTGTCTGATGTATCTGCTTGGCCTAAACAAAGCTGGCCTCCTGCTGTCTTTGCTGCGACTCAGTTTCCCAAAAAAAGCAGTTTTCCTGGAATTCTCTTCAAAGTAGTGTTTAAAGTTTGCTGCATTCTGTGTGTGTTTTGGTTGTCTCATAGCAAACAGCTGTTATTAAAGGCACCCACATAGGAAGTGATTTTTAGTGACAGAGACCTTCAGGCAACAACTATCAAGATGGCTGCTGGTGACGTGAAGTTTGGAGTTAACCCTCGAGAACCTGAATGTCTGCAGGCCGCTGACTCAACAACACCGCGATCACATCCTGCGTGGACGGCCGTTTACTCTTTGACTTAAAATCCAACCAATGTTTATCTGTTACTTTAGAACGCCACACTTACCTGTTCGTGTCACTGACCATGCCGTGCTTTAAAAAAACAGATGACACTTTTTGCCATGTGGGGGTTAAATAGTATTCTGAAAAATGTCTTTCTGCCAATGTGTGCGAGCGCTGCTGTTCAACCAGTGACTCAGAGCCCAAACACGCTGCCGGTTATTTTGGGGCCTGTTTTGTACTTGTGGCACATCCAGCTCATGTCCTATGGCTTCTACTATGAAGCAGGATGGTCAAGATAAAAATTGTCTTATCCAGGTCATCTCAGGGTTAACCCTGGATTTTCTTTACTTAGATGGTGCAGTAAGACGTAGTATATATCCACTGCCTACCTGGCCATGTACCCATGGTAACTAACCTCTTATAAAAGGAGGTTATGATAGAGATCGCAGATCACCACCTACGTACCAGTCTGTGCGGTCCCTCAGACCTCTGTGTGTGAAGTCTACATGTTCGCTGCAATTAAACCGTTTCAGTTCTGTGAGGATTAGTGTATGGTCCCAAAACAGAGCTCCTTGTTGTACTCGCTCAGTTTGTATCAAATGAATTCTGCTCTTGTATTCATTCACTGTCAGGCTGCAGCTGATACAATAAAAACTCTTTCAAACACACATTTCATTACATTATAGTCCATCAGATCCTCTGTCTTAATGATAGAGTTGTGATATTGAGAAGTTTGATAAGTTACACAGTCAGCAGTTTTGGCAGCTTTCCTTCCTGGTTTCAAATCAGCTAAACTTCATATACTTTTAATACTAAAGCAGTGTACAGCACCTCTGTTACTGCATGTGTTTAACTTCTATTTTTATCTTCCTTTTTAACTCTCAGCCGTATCAGACTGATGGGGACTGTGGTCACCCTGCCGACAGGCCCAAGTTTGTGAAGCGATAACTCAAGAATGAGGCGACATAGGTTTTTGAAATTGATACCATAGGAGGCTGAGGGGTAGCACTGTAAAATCAGCTGCTCTGCTGGCTGTTTACGTACCATGTTTGACCGGGCAACACCATCCCTTTCATGTGATAGTGCAGAGAAATCCCGGGTTGACCAGCGATGGGAAGTTTTATCCTGATTTCAGATATTCCAGTAAGAGAATAAAGGATGGGATATACTGGACTTGCTTCATAGTACAGGGCCCTGTTGTGTGCATGTTTGACTGTGTGTTTTCAAAGATGTACTAACTGCTGTGTTGCTGTTGCATCAGTAGGGTTACAGCAATTTCCAACTAATTGTTGTTTGATTTCAAAAATGTTGCAGCCGTGAACGCGGCGTCATTGTCACCCTGCCAGTATGGGCTGGCAGACGTTGGGGACACCGAAGTATTCACTGACTGAACGAAGATGGCTTGTTTCACATTGATACCATAAGTGTATCTACTATGAGGCTGAGAGGCAGCACTGGCTATCTTTAATATGTCTGCTTTTCTGAAGTTTTTATAAGACTAGCTTAGCTTTTTCTGCTATATAGTGCTCAGCTGCAGATGTTCGAACGCTGTGTCTCAAATCTGTGTAGCTAATGCATAACACAGGACTGTCACCTCTACATGAACATTTCAGAACTGGACTGATGCTATATATCCCAGTTTAACTCTGTATAAATGGAATCACAACATACATGTTTGTTTCAACCTGTAAATGGAACTTTAGGGCCACGTGACACTTTGTGATACTGAAAGAATCTAAAAATGAAAACGTGTCTGTCTTTGCCAGTCGAGCATCTTAACGGGCTGTAACTGCACCTTTAGTCCGGGTATTTTGTTTCCCTTTCATTTAGACACAATTGGACAGTGTGGTAGTTTGGCTACTTTTTTACTAGAATTTTATTATTTTTGAAATAAGTAATAAGTTACCGTGAATAAATATTTCACCATCTAATTCCATCTGTGTCATTGTCCTATAATAAGAGTATATGTCTGTATTACACACATAAGTTTGAGTATATTTCTGAACTGTTTTAAGGACTCCTGGTTGAACTCATTTGAATGAGGTTTGTGTTTTTCCTGTATGTGAATTTTGTAATATTTTGGTCACAGTGGGCTGGACGTTTTGACAGTGTAAATAAACACCGTTCGAAAGCCTTCCACAGACTAGAATCAGAAAAAGAAGTGTCCTCACTCTGTTGTGTTAACTTCAGTGATCTCTTCCTCTAAACCATTAATGAGCCTTCTAGACTCCATTCGTTCAAGACTTCTCAAAGACATATAAGCTTTGATTAATGCTTTCTTTACTAACAGATTAGACACCGCATGCTTTCGACGTTATTAAACCATTCCTTTAAAAGGCCTTTCTTTGATCCAGCTGTCTCCCCTTATTTACTTCTTCAGACTGAAGAAGTCACTTGGATGAGTGACGAAACGTTTCTCCCACTGAAAACTTCCACATGAACAGAATCAACTCTTTGGCTTTTTTAGCTCAGGTAGTAGATCAGTAACATTACTAAAATTTTATTTATATAGCACCTTTCAAGACAAACATCACAAAGGTCTTCACACAAAAATACAAAGGCATTTAAAACAAAACAGACAAAAGTTCACCAAATGCAGGTCATTGCTTCGATCTGTGGATGCTCCATTCTGCATCTCAAATATCCTTGAGCGAGATACTAACCCCAATTCATACATCACAGTATGAATGTGTGTGAATGTTAGATAGAAAAAGCATTTTTTTTTTAAAGTGCTTGTGTGAACGGGTGAATGAGGAATGTTGTATAAAGCACTGTGAGTGCTCAGGTACAGTAGAACAGCGCCATAGATGAAACATGTTTTTGTGACAAATGCTAATGGAATCATTCTCATGAGTGGCATCTATTTGGTTCTTTTCAATTCAATTTTATTTATAAAATGCCAAATCACAACACAAGTTTTGTACACAAGTTACTCAGACATGTTCAATTCAATTTACACAGCGCCAAATCACAACAACGGTCACCTCAAGGCGCTTTATATTGTAAGGTAGATCCTACATTAATAGATACAGAGAAAAACCCAACAATCATATGACCCCCTATGAGCAGCACTTTGGCGACAGTAGGAAGGAAAAACTCCCTTTTAACAGGAAGAAACCTCCAGCAGAACCAGGCTCAGGGAGGGGCGGGGCCATCTGCTGTGATTGGTTGGTGTGAGAGAAGGAAGACAGGATAAAGACATGCTGTGGAAGAGAGACAGAGATTAATAACAGGTATGATTCAATTCAGAGAGGTCTGTTAATACATAGTGAGTGAAGAAGAAACACCCAGTGCATCATGGGAATCCCCAACAGCCTCAGGGATTCAGCGTCACCTGATTGAGCCTGAATCCAAACTGGAAGCTGGTTCCACAGAAGAGGGGCCTGAAAACTGAAGGCTCTGCCTCCCATTCTACTTTTAAATACTCTAGGAACAACAAGTAGGCCTGCAGAGCGAGAGCGAAGTGCTCTAATAGGGTGATATGGTACTACAAGGTCATTAAGATAAGATGGGGCCTGATTATTTAAGACCTTGTATGTGAGGAGCAGGATTTTGAATTCTGGATTTAACAGGAAGCCAAAACAGGAGAAATCTGCTCTCTCTTTTTAGTCCCTGTCAGGACTCTTGCTGCAGCATTTTGGATCAGCTGAAGGCTTTTCAGGGAGTTTGTAGGACTTCCTGATAATAATTAATTACAGTAGTGTAATTCATGAACTAGTGAACCTTCTCAGGAGTGGCAGGCCGACTAATTACCCCAAGACCGCAGTGACGAGTCCTCCGAGAGGTCACAAAAGACCCCAGAACAACATCCCAAGAACCGCAGGCCTCATCTGTGTCAATTAAGGTCAGTGTTCATGAGAAAGAGACTGAGCAACAATGGCCTGCATGGCAGAGCTCCAAGATAAAAATATATATAAAGTACTTTCAAACAAAGTGCTGCACAGCTATTTGAAAAGGAACATAAAGGCTTGTCACAGACAGAAATATCTTGATGATCCCAGTGACTTTTGGGAGAATATTCTATGGACAGAAGAGGCAACATTTGTAATTTTTGAAAGGTGTGTGTCCCATTACATCTCACGTAAGTGGAATGCATAATTTCAGAAGAGGAACATCACAACAACATTAAAATATGGTGGTGGCAGTGTGATGGTGGCAGTGCCGCCATCGAAGAAGAATAGTTTGCACTGCTGACAGAGACGAATCTGTTGTTGAGGTATGAGGTGAGCCAGTGTAGTGCTGTGCCGCTGACACCAGCACTGAAGTGCAGGCGTTGTACAAGACTGTTGTGGTTTCTATTCTATGCTGCAGGTTGCCTTGATACTAATGATGGTCTGTTTGAAGTTGAAGCTTCATGTGTCATAAAAAGAAGTCACAAGAAAAGGGAGAACACAGCATGGATATGTCACATGATGTTAAACTGAAGCTGGTGGGCAGAAACTTGGTAGAGTGGGCAGTCATAATGAAGCAGTTCCTTTTAATTTGTAGATTCAAGCTGCTCTTCATATTTCTGGCCACCAGATGTCACCAAAGACTGTGTTGAAAAGCTTTGATCAATGAACCTTTTTCAATACAAGCTTCAGTGCTTCAGAAAGTGTCATTTGGCCGTCACTATCCGAAACCCGACTTTTGAGACTTTTGAGAGGATTGGAAGTTTGTAGGTTGGTCAGTAGTTTTTTGGTAAGGTGGGTTCTAGGTTATTGTTCTTCATCAGAGGTCCAACTGCCTGCTTGAAGAGAGCTGAACCAGTACTGAAAGACAGAACTGTTGATGATTGAGAGAATGCTTGGACCAGCGTCTAGTGGATAGGTTGTGGATTTAATGAAAGAAGGATGGGATAGTGTGGTTGGAAAACAGATCAGAAGAAAGAATCAGTTAAAATGTGAGGGGAGGTAGTAATACTACTCCTAATATTCTGAACTTTATTAGCAGAGGCATCCTAAAAAGGCACTGGAGGAGATAACAGAGTTGGTGGTGGAACAAAATCCTCATAATGGGATTATTGGAGGTTTTTGTGATTTTGTAAAAGAAATATTTACAACAGCAGATTTACAGATTTCCTCTGGGTTATTTTACAAAATTAAAAACAGAACTTGAAACTTGCTCCTCCTTCACTGTCTGTCTGGTTTTATACAATCTGTCCTGAGAGCTCCAGCAGTGTCACTGCTCCAGGGTGACTTTTTAGGCCTGGGTTTACTCAGTTTATACGGAGCAATGGTTTCAATAACTGTGGCGCAAGTGGTGCTGAATAAGTTGATAAGGCGAGGGAGCTGGAGGCAGGTGCTTTCAAAGGCCTCACCAAAATTCTTAGCAGTAGAGGAATTAATACAACCTGATCAGCATAATGTGTCCAATACAGTGTTAGGTACAGGAAACATGGAGCAGTGCATACAAATGACAAGGAAGCGGTCTGATAAGCAGGCATCAGTTATATTCAGATTAAAATCGAACACCTGATGGCAACACAGTGTGTGGCCTAGTTTGAGAGGGTGTAGTCTGTTCACGAACCAGAAATCCAGAGAGGCTGTATAGATGAATTCAAAACGCTTCTGGAAAATATCTGTCAAATATGTGAAATCACATGTACCATATCACCCTATTAGAGCACTTCGCTCTCGCTCTGCAGGCCTACTTGTTGTTCCTAGAGTATTTAAAAGTAGAATGGGAGGCAGAGCCTTCAGTTTTCAGGCCCCTCTTCTGTGGAACCAGCTTCCAGTTTGGATTCAGGAGACAGACACTATCTCTACTTTCAAGATTAGGCTTCAAACTTTCCTTTTTGCTAAAGCATATAGTTAGGGCTGGACCAGGTGACCCTGAATCCTCCCTTAGTTATGCTGCAATAGACATAGGCTGCCGGGGGATTCCCATGATGCATTGAGTTTTTCCTTTCCAGTCACCTTTCTCACTCACTATGTGTTAACAGACCTCTCTGCACTGAATCATATCTGTTATTAACCTCTGTCTCTCTTCCACAGCATGTCTTTTATCCTGTCTTCCTTCTCTCACCCCAACCAATCACAGCAGATGGCCCCGCCCCTCCCTGAGCCTGGTTCTGCCGGAGGTTTCCTCCTGTTAAAAGGGAGTTTTTCCTTCCCACTGTCGCCAAAGTGCTTGCTCACAGGGGGTCACATGATTGTTGGGTTTTTCTCTGTATCTATTAATGTAGGATCTACCTTACAATATAAAGCGCCTTGAGGTGACCGTTGTTGTGATTTGGCGCTGTGTAAATTGAATTGAAGTGAATTGAACATGTCTGAGTAACTTGTGTACAAAACCTTTGGTGTTTCAGAGTAAGGTCTTTGGATATTGTTGATATTGTGCAAGTATCAAGATTTCAATGGTTTATATCATCCCCAAATGACACCGGGCTAATTAATTAAATAGTTTATTCTTTGCAAGCACTGTAAAAAAACTACATCTGCTCATGAAAAATTAAACTATCAGGTCCCAGAGAGTAGTTTTACACCGACATTTGTACTCTGAGTGAGAAGACCAGGATTTACTTACACTGTGATTAGTCAATGAAAATGTCACAAAGACATCAACATAATAATTTTAATCATACTAATAAAGAGTTTTAACAGTTTAATTGATTAATTTAAAAATGTAAGAAGACTATTTTCACTCTTGTCAAGTCACCATAAATCATATTTGTTTGTTTTATAAAGATGCAACAGTAATGATTCATGTCAACAGAATTTTAAAGAGCAGAGCACAAATACACTTTCAGTGCGCGTTTGTCCAAATCTTAAACGTATCAAGTATCGATCCAAATATAAGAACAAACAGCAAATAATCCACTTCTGAACCTGTCGATAATGTAAACTTCCACTGACCTAATGTTAACACCAGTGTGAGAAAACAATTCTTCTCTTTGAAACACTGTTTGTGCTCCAGCTCAGCTGCAGGGTGTAGCTGTACTGAGACTGAAACGCTGATCTAACACCTCGACGTTACAATACACGATTGATACTGGAATACTGAATGCAGTATTCCAGAAGTAACTTTCGTTTTTTCTTTGGGAGCTATACCACAATGTACAACTGAGTCAGTGAGGCTACTGCTCAGATGTTATGTTAGTTGGTTAGTTCTGGATTTCTGCGTAATTTATTTTCCCTGCTGGACTCCCTGCATTCATCCCTCCTCCCTCTTTCTTCCATTCCTTCTGTGCCTCCTCCTCCCTTTTTCTCTCTTTCCAAAGAGCAGCTTCCTTTTACACTGAAAAATGGAGGCGAGAAGTGATCATTCACTGGCTTTCTCTGTCAGGGTCTTCACTCTGCAGGAAAAGGTGAGAGCTGAAGCATGCGTGGATACACATAAAGAGGTGATATTGGAGGTGACAGAGGTGCACTCTTTCACCTCCAATAAAGTGTTTTGCATGCACTGGCATTGGCTACTATAGCTGTAATTCTGCATGAATGCTATTGCTGTGGAAGTGAAAGCAAACAGGCTGCTGCTGTTGAGAACGTAGGATCAGCTGTGTATAATTCTAAAAAACATGCCTTTTTATTTATTATTGAGCTGTTAAGAAGAACAATTACACAAGAACTGAAATGAAAATCAGTGAAAGTTTTGGTTCAAATCCTCATCAGTATGTACAAAGGAGGTCTGGAGAGTCGTCGAAGTATGTGTGTCTACAGTCATCTGTAAAAGTCAGCAGAGGCTCTGTCACCTTTTTGCAGTTAGGCTGAAGAAGAAGAAACTGTTCATTGTTAAAGCAAGGTTAAACTAACAGATGCACATAAGTCTTACGTCCTGTTGACTTGAACATTTACAGTATAGGGCCAGAAAATTCCAGTAGTGTTAATTTGTCATATTAATGTCGCTTTATAACAGTAAGGTTGACAGAGTATTTTTCCCGGTGTCAGGTAAATCATTCCTACAGTTTAAATGAGCCTGGCAGCCTCATTTAAACTGTAGGAGAAGCAGGGGTTGGTGCAATATGGCCTGTAAGGCCGGGTTACGAGAGGTGTGTTCACATGTTAGTGCCATGATCAACGCCATTCTGGTAGCTATCAATAAAGGCTGAGTAGTGCATAGCACAGCAGCTATCTGGAATTTTGGTCAAGTTAAACCCAAAACTGTTCAAAGGATGGCTGAAGGGCAAAGGACTGCAGTACTTTTTGGGCGTGTCCCTGTAGCTCTGGCATCACATGAACATTTGACTGAAGCCTGGGTTCTGGCTGGACCACTCACTGACGAGTCTTCCCTGTTTTTGCAGCAAAAACAAACATTCCCACAGTATGATGCCGCACCACCATGCTTCACTGTAGGGATTGCATTGGCCAAGTCAGTAGCATCAGAACGACCAGCTCAACCTTCAGTTTGAAAGTGGAAATTCCCACCATGACATTTCCCATCGCTGAAATTGCCGTGTTGAGAATTTATCCAGTGAACAAAAGCAAAAACTTTATATAGTTTTGTCCGTGCAAGATAGATATTGTTTTTTCTGTTCAGTTAGCAAATTCTGCTCCATAACTAATAATGCAGTGATACATAATGCAGTTTGCTTGTAGGCAAACTTAAGATTTAGAAGACAGAGCTGAACACTTTGCTGTGGTTGGGTTCTGAAGGAGGAGCAGGTTCAAGGAGAGGTGAGCAGAGGCCAGCATGTGAATGTGTGCGGACAGAGAAACGACCAAGAACTCACTCTTCATCTCACCACAGGACAGGAAGCTCAGCAGGTAACTGTGCAGGATGGTAAGTACGCAAGGAAAAGCAAAACACATACACAACTATACAAACACACTATGTTTGCTTAGACCAGTGGTTAGCGGCAGTAATAACAGAAAGCCAGTTAGTAATTGAAAGTATGTATATATGTATTTATAGTGAATATCATCTGGCAATAGAAGGTGGTTAGTTCTGACCTAACTGTACTGCTCTTGTATGGAAGTTTGTGTCCCAGTGGGTCACACATTGGCTGTAACACTTTGCATGTGAGTGGGTAGCATTAGCAGTTTATGTTTTTTGTTTAAGTAAAGTTTTCATGGAAATACGTTGCTCTGTCTTGTATTTAGTTTTCCTCAGTGATGTTTCTGAGGTCTTTATGGGTTTTGGGGTCTTTCAAGCTCACTTAGGTGGCCCAGCCAGTGTTGATCATACTCCGGCTCCCTTACAGCAGCCTTCATGGTGAACAAGTGAAAAGGCAAGACCAGCACAGACCTTGTACAGTGAATGGCCAGCAAAACCTCGCGCCACACATTAGTCAGTTGACTTCCATCCTCCCCTCTGGTACTGATTCACAAGGTCGCCCCTGCTTCTGTACAGTCCCAGAGGGGAGATGTCATGATCTGAAGAAGCTGAATACTGCACCATGTCTGGTGTCAATGCAGTTGCTATGACGTGTTCTTTAAATGACTCACAGCTGCTGATCTCGGTGACGTTCGGCACTTAAAAAACCCTGTGGATACAAATCTTACTGTTTTAAATGTCCTCTTTATGTGTGGAACGTGTTTACAGCCAACGAAGCATTGGTTTTCCAGTTCACTGTTTCCGAGGAGATGGACTGCTGCCAGGTCGGAGGTCAGTCCTTCTTAGTCACCAACAACAACAACTTCAGTCTTCTGCTGCAATTCAAAACTCCAGCTGGTTTGTAGAGTATATTCTATAATAATTCCTACCATGAGAAGTTCTGATTTGTAGAATGCTGAAAGAAACTTGTCTTTGACTCTTTAGATATGCAGAACTTCCAGAGATTACTGAAGACCGAGGAAAATGAAGAGAAGGGGAAAGGTTGGATTGAAGTACATCAGGGAGGCAATAAGGATGCAGAGAGAGGACCAACAGTGTTTAACAGAAGGATTGAAAAGAACCCTGCACAGTGCTACCAGGTAAGCGAACCAAGAATTCGAACCTTAAATTTGACACTCGAACATGGTTTAATGCTTCTGCGTGTTTGCAGTTCCACAGCTGTCTGACCCAGCAGCAGAGCCTGCTTCAGGACTACTTGAGGAACGCCACCTATCAGAAAGCCATTTTAGTCAATGAGGCTGACTTCAGAGACAAGGTGCACTTCTATGAATGGATAGTGTTATAGCACGTTCCTTAATTATGTCTATAAGGTCTGTACAGTTTACCTATTACACTGCTGTGAAACGTGTTTTCCCATTTCCTGGTTTCTTATTGTTTTCCATATAAAATCTTGTGCTCTTGCTGAAAAGCTGTCTACAGTTTTTGCTTTGTGACACTTTCAGTTCTTTTCCTTTTCACTTTTGGTCTGAGGTTTTCACTTTGACTTTATTCTATGGGAAGTTTGACTTGGCGCCTGCATGCTTTCTTGTCTCTGTAGGTGGTTCTGGATGTGGGCTGTGGTTCTGGTATTCTGTCTTTTTTTGCAGTGCAGGCAGGGGCTGCCAGAGTGTATGCTGTTGAGTCCAGCCCTATGGCCAAGTATACACAGGTCAGCGTGGTTCATTCTTTTACCGTTTATATTGTTTTCCTTAACTGTGCAGGTTTAACTCTTTGTTTATGTTTGAAAACCTTTCTTGCAATAATGAAGCCATTGTTTAGCATTCTCTAACTAACCTACAAGCATAATTTGAAGTTTTGGTGTGTAAGAGTTAAAGAAATGAAGGGCCTGGATTACAGTCTACATGCATTTTGGCTTTGATAAAGTCTTAAGTGAGACCAGAGTCATGCGTGCAAGCACATAGGGCACATACATGAGATGCAGAGCGTGGCATTCTCAGGAGTTAATGGATTGCTTCAACATGTGGCCAAGAGTTTAGTAGGATAGGGGCTGCAGAAAGCTGAAGCACACAGTACAGACTTACACCAGTGCTGGAAATGATACATTCGTAACTGAAACAATACTACTGTCATGCAAAAGTGCTTTTAAACACAGACAGGAACAGCTATTTGTAAAAACTCTTTAAAAATAAATAATGCAAACTTTAACAACAGGAGACTTTCTGTGTGTGCATTCTTCCTTTGTGTCTGCATGGATTTCCTCCAAATATTCTGCCATCCTACCACAGTTAGAAGACATTCATGTTAGGTGGACTGGTAATTACATATTGGCATGTACAGGGGCTTGCAAAAGTATTTGGCCCCTTGAACTTTTCCCACATTTTGTCACATTACAGCCACAAACATGAATCAATGTTATTGGAATTCCAGGTGAAAGACCAACACAAAGTGGTGCACACGTGAGAAGTGGAACGAAAATCAAACATGATTCCAAACATTTTTTACAAATAAATAACTGCAAAGTGGGGTGTGCGTAATTATTCAGCCCCCTGAGTCAACACTTTGTAGAACCAGCTTTTGCTGCAGTTCCAGCTGCCAGTCTTTTAGGGTCTGTCTCTACCAGCTTTGCACATCTACAGACTGAAATCTTTGCCCATTCTTCTTTGCAGAACAGCTCCAGCTCAGTCAGATTAGATGGACAGCATTTGTGAACAGCAGTTTTCAGATCTTGCCACACAAGCAACTGTAGCTTGTAGGATAAAGTACTTTAGTACTGCAGGCTTTAGACTACAAAAGTCCATTCCTGAGTCAAATGAGTTTAATAAACCCTAGCTAAAGTCCTGTTAAAAACTCGAGAAAACTATTTCTCATAAACATGAAAGTTTATTTGGAGACAAACTTCTCTAAAAAGCGGGGTTCACAATGGCTAAAATGATTACTTATTATGAAACAAATTCATAATGACTGGGATACAAACATAAGACAAAATAGGAACGTCTGCTAACATGTTCCCAGAGTGTTGCACAGTACAGTATAGTATGTGGTACTGTGTCCTGGTGCTATAGAGTGAAGTTAATATTCTTTAATAGTCGTGCAGTCTTACAGTGAGTTGTTTAACGCAGGAGATATTTTCTGTCTCCTGTTCAGATCCTGGTGGAGGATAACCGTCTCTCTGAGCACATCAGGGTCTTTGAGGGGGAGATGGAGCAGGTCAATCTTCCTGACATGGTGGATGTCATCATCTCTGAGCCCATGGGTTATATGTTAGTTAACGAAAGGCTCATGGAGAACTTCTTGTTTGCCAGGAGATGGCTCAAACCCAATGGTAGGAATCCAGATATTGAGGTTAAACTATGTTTTAATGTAACGAGGCATCATTTGTATAAGCCACTATGGATGTGATTAAAAACATTGAGAAAAAGAACACCTTTAATTGAGTTCCAACTGCAGGAATTCTCTTTGTTCTGAGTAAGAAGGTACTTTGTTCCAAGTGGCACCTCAAAAAGTACTGAGCAGGGCTGGACTGATTAGTTCAGCTCTTCAGCTCAGTGCATTTTCTTTACATGAGAGGAATAACAAATGAAAACTGCTGCTGTCACTTTATTGGTGGAAGTAATAAACAGCAATGCAGTGAAATCTTGATTTCCTCTGCTGACGAGGTTTGGTTCGATTTTATGGTGACAGAAGCTCATTGGCTGAAGCAGTTTTATGAAACTGCACCTTGAGCCTGCCCCGACATTCTGCAGTGGAACAGGAGCGACTATATCTTCCTCTGTTAGCGTTTTTGTCTTTCACTTATTCATTTTCTCTGCCTTTCTATTATTATCCACTTCTCTCAATTTCCAGGTGTGATGTTTCCCTCCTATGGAGACATTCACGTGGCTCCTTTCAGTGATGACCAGCTGTACTTTGAGCACTACGCACGGGCCAATTTCTGGTCTGTCACTCACGCACAGATGCACAGACATAACTCTATGCCCGGGGACACGAACACACTGGCTCCTTTTTATATCTCGCACGTTTGACAGTCAGGCTGTGAAACATTTAGTCCAGTCCTGACTCATACAAAACAAAATGGATTTGGGTTTTTTTGTATCGGTCAAAGTCCATAAAGAAAGCAGGAAAAAGTCAGAAGCTGAAGAGGTACGGGACATATAGTAGGGTGCAAACGAGGGAAAAACAAGTCAAACTGAGGGCTTAAATATGCACAGGAGGTGATTAGAGAGAAGCAACACAGCTGGGAAAACAATGCACTGGTGAACTGAACCGGACCAACGAGACAGAAGGGGAAGTAAAACCAAATGCAAGGCACAAAAAAAATCTAAATAACACATAGAAAGTAATATTGCTGTACCCTCTGAGTGAGTGAAATCGGTTTTAGTAGCAAGGACGGAAATGATCTCTCTTTTTGCACAGAGACACAGTGTGGTTAATCAGATGGTGCAAAAAGCTCCATTTGGTCAACCTCACAAATAGGACGAGTGGATTTGTACAAAATGAAATGGCTGGTGATGCACAGATGCAAGGTTATCAACGGTTCCACCCTCGTGCAATAAAGGACGTATGTTCTATCACAAGACGGCTAATCATCTACATAAGGCGTGAGGGTGTAGTATCCATGGCAGCTTATCTTGAAACAACAACTGTAATCTGCATATTAGCACAAATTCCCAAATAGAATTGTTTTCTCAAAATAGTATTTAAACCTTATTCTCTGAAACACAACTGGACCCTAGTCTTGACCTTCTGATTTTTAAGCTAAGGCAGGAATATTTCTGATCACCTGGACCCATCATTTCATCTTAACACAGGGAGAAATATACTTTGAAGAAACACAACAAAAAAGGAACAGAAAGAACTTTTATGATGAGACAGCATGCCTTTCTTGTTTTTATAACATTTGTCATTCATTTGTTTGATGTGATATTGGACAAAGTGGAAAACGGCATGCATACTAGACCAGAGGTCATACAGGGGACTCTGAGCACCTGACTCATGTGGATACAGCCCTAATTACTGGGCTCTCAGGCCTGATCACTGCTCGTATGTGCCAGCATGCTTTGGCCAGTTCACAGAACAGGTTTTTAAGATTCCTGACTTCCTTTAAAATACAGCTCTGGTGACGATCGCTTCCATGCCTTTGACGTGTTCAGCCTGCAAACAATACCACCTCTGTTTTGGAGTTTGCATGTGCATGCATGCATGCCACCATGTGTGTGTATGTGAGTGCTGCTATGCTCTCTTCCCCTCACTGCTTTACCACTATGTGCAGGTCAGGCTCCGTCGGTACTGAGGAATGAATGTAAACTGTAAATGTTTTCCATCAGTTTCTACTTCCCTCACTTTTCAGCAGTAGAAGAAACACATTTGACAATTTTAATCTTTGTAATCACATTTACAATAACATTAATTATTCTCTGAAGTTCTGCATGATTTCCTGTTTTTTGGGGGGTGGGGGTTGTGTATTTCTCATACACATTTCTGATCCAACGAACTTAAATATTAGACAAAGTTAACACAAGTGAACACAAAATGAAGGCGTTTATTATTAAGGGGAAAAAAAAATCAAAACCTTCATGGCCCTGGGGGTCTGGTCTGGGGCGGTTTTGCTGCCGCGAGACCTGGAAGACTGGCCGTGGTAAACGGAACCATGAATGTCTACCAGAACATCCTGAAGGAGAATGTCCGACCATCTGCTCGTCACCCTGAGCTCTACAGCAGGATAACGATCCAAACACATCAGCAAGTCCACCTCTGACTAGACCCCTCCAAAGTCTTCATTTTGTTTTTCTTCAACCATCCAAAATCCTGACCTGAATCCGACTGACATGCTGTGGCACGACCTTAAAAATACCCTGCAACGTGGCTGAATTACAACAATTCTGCAAAGATGAGTGGGTCTAAATTCCACTCTAAAACACTCATTGCCAGTTATGACAAACATCTGACTACTGTTGTTGGTGCTAAGCGTGGCCCAACCACTCGTTAGGTTTAGGGGGGGGTAATTACTTTTGTAGGTTGTAGATGCAGATTGTTTTACACCTTCATTCACAAACTGCATGTTGTGTTTACTTTTGTTATGTTTTATCTAAATGGGAAAAAAGGAAGAGGGCAAACATTTTTTCACACCACAGTATATATAAGCTATTGTTAAATATTTTGCTCAGACTAATTAAGCTGCCATCTGAGCGCATTTAGAAGCTGAGGGGTAAAATTACAGGTACGGTGTTAACCACCAGTTGTGCCAATCGGTCGACTGCAAATAACTTGATCTCTGCTCTTTACATGTTTCCCTTTAGGCAGCAGAGGAGCTTCTATGGCGTGAACCTGAGTGCTCTTCACAATGCTGCGGTGGAAGAGTTATTCAGGCAGCCTATAGTGGTATGGTGCACTGTATGATACAAAACATACACGTAGATGAATAGAAAATGTGTAATGAACATTAAACTTAGCACAAAAACTAAGGATATTTGTGATCTTAAACGGTGCCACATTTGTAAGGAAAATGTATTAGTGGGTTGCACCCATGAAAAACGTGCCAAATCTGCGCTACCATTTCCAGTCAGCTTGTTGTATGATTGACTCTTGTTTTGAGCTTCTGGTAGAGCTGATGATCAGGTGGCTGACTGGTGCCTGATTATCAGGACCTGTTAGCATGGACCCCGTTTCAACAGTCAATAGATATCTTATCCAAGCATGACACATTTGGCTGATCTGGCAACTACAATTTGGTCTTCTGCAAAATCAAGTAGCAGCATTGTTTCAAGTGAGCCCTAGTACCATCTCTAAATTGAAGGTGAAGTTTCATATAATGGGAGGTGTCAGAGACAGTCCATGAGCACTGAGTCCAGATTCTGCCTATGGCGGTTGGCTCATGGCATCAAAGTACTCTTCGATTCCAGTACTAACCAGGCCTGATCGTATTTAGCATTTGAGTTTGGACAAGATCAATCATGCTCAGAGTTTTATGGTCATCAATGCCAAATTCTGTGTTAAACTGACTCCACTTTTAGCAATGAAAATCGTTCTCACAGATGGGTCATTGGCTTGAACCCAGAGACCATCATGAGTTTTACTGAACAGGCTAAACCAGGCAGGGAATAATGTGGTCAGCATGACCGGGAACATGTGATTAGTTTTTTCAATTGACTGCAGATCAGTTCCCAGTTGTTTTGATTGTCTTCCTCGTCATGTTATGATAAAAACAAAAGATAAAGCTGTTTTATTGAGGGCTCATTGGATGGTTTTGATCAAAATGATGTACATAATATTGTCAGAATTGTGGAGTCCAGCACAATTGCGGACTGCAGGCACGGTCTCTGCGCACAGATGAAAAATCTCACCTGAATTGAAATTAAAATCAAAACTTCAACAATCCTGTTCTGCAGTGTGAGTCAGTGACTGGCTGCTCCTGTATGGGATCAGAACGATGCCACCTTATCCCACAGTCCAGCCAATGATGCGATTCACATTCGTATATACGCAGCTGATCCACGTCGCTGACAGGCTCTGACAGCGTCCTTATGTGCGACACCGGTGTTTTAGCAAAGCGGCTGATGTGGAGTGAAGCCACGTTAATGACAACGTGTACAACCATTGGAGACGTGAGCAGGACAGACGGAACAACTGACGGACAAAGTGTGGACTTTATACCAGTTTTTAAATTGTGTTGATCGGCCACGTAAAACCAGAGTTATGATAAAATATCTGCAATGTTTGGTTTTCTTCCTGAATACTGTCGTTGTTTATATTTACTGCAGGAAGAAACGGGACAAACGGCGTTTTATAAGGAAAACACTCGAAAGCCTGTGAGCCAAAACAAAACTCCCAGCCTTTCCTATTGGTGGAAAAAAGTACCATGTGGACCAATCAAAAAATGATATGGCAACATGACCTTTAGTTGTTTAGGGAGGGGGAAGTTTTAGGAGTGACGGCGTGTTTGAGATGTGAGAGATTTGAGATGTTTAGCACAAATCTTGTGTAGTTAGTGTGTAGTGAGTGTGTAGTTAGCGTGTAGTTAGCGTGTAGTTAGCGTGTAGTGTAGTCAGTAGTTGTGTTGTGTGTGTCAGAACAATGAGGCGACTGCTGAGTGTTACAGGTGTTACAGCAGTGACACATCTGCTGCTGTCAGGCCTGCAGGTATCAGGCTGTTGTTCTCCTTCATCTCATAGTGGACAGAAATTATTTTTTGGAGCGGCACAAATAATTTGTGTGGCATCAGATTTGATGCAGAACAGCTGATTGTTCTGTAAATAGTTTGAAATGTTTGTTTAAAAACACCTTGGCTGCATTTTTAGGTAAACAGCTGCAAAAACTTGGTTGTTTCCATAACTCAGTTACTTTTTTGAAGAAGTAACTAAATAATTAACTGCCCAACATTGGTCATTATTTACTGTATTTGCAGACAGAGTTACAGACTCTCTCCCAGACCACAGACTCAGACTCATAATACAGTCAGAGCTTTATTTAAAAAAGAAAGTTGTGTTTTCAAAATTGGAGTTCAAGTTATTTTCACTTCCAATAGTGTTAACATGCTACAGGTCATGAACAAGATTCTTTTTTTACATTTTCATTGTAAGTGGGCTAAAGCAGTTAGTTAAAAGTCGTCTAACATAAATGCAGTAATTTGATTACTTTAATAAACATGTAACTTGGATGGATTGGATGCTGGCGTGACCACAGTGCACACGTCTGCTGCTGCTCACAGTGGTCCAAGGGACGCTCAGGGAGTTTGTGTGTTCGCTCAGACACATGAAACATTAGAGGGAACACTGCATGAGGGGAAGGTAAACTGGCGGTCTGACAAAGGGAGCTGAAGGCAAGGTACACAAAACAAACACAAAATAAAGCAGGAGGAGTGAAAACTGAAGAGGGAAAACACATATTCATAAACTTAATACAAGAGAACTGTCACCAGAAGGAAGGACACAAAACAAGGAATAAAACTAAGGAAACTAGGAACTGAGAACTAAATACACTAAGGACTTCCTGAAGTTATTATAAACATTACACAAAGCAGCAACCACAATAAGCTTTTCAATTTAAAACAAAAACATCAAAGTGATGCAAAATGCTGCGTGAACTCACCCAGGACCATGAATAATATGTTCCTCAACACAACTGAGCACTCTCTGTGCATGACATCAAAACAGGAAAACAAGGAAATGTCTTTTGGACGAATGCGTCCACAGAGCCAGAAGTTCAAGTTCCAGCCTAAAGGGACAGAGAATCAGTGCAAAGGAGCCCTGGAGCTGCTGTGGACGAACACTTACTGTGACATTTTTTAATGTGTGCTCTTTTAATTTGTCATCACTCTGTGTGATAATTGGCATTGTTGCTTGGGTAGTTTCTTTTTCCTCCTAAATCTTATACTCTTATCAAAAGCTTGTAATAAATTTAAACGTTTGTTCCAGGACACATTTGATGTTCATATCCTGATGGCCAGGTCTGTCAAGCACTGCATCAATTTCATGGAAGCTAAAGAAGAGGATTTACTCAGGTTATACGCTGAATCATATTTGATGCCTGATCAGAAACATTGTATCTACACCTCATCCATGCAGTGATTATGTCACATTATTGATGATTTAAGATGTGACTGGAATGTACTTATAGGCAGAAAACAGATGAGTGGTTATATAAATAAAAGAATCACACCTGAGTAAAAACACAGCGTACATCAGTTAACTCTAAGATTTCCTGTTGGTTTTGTTATAGTGTGCTATAAATGATAGCTTTGCCATTTCATTTTTTTAATGTTCAAAGTTGAATTATTGACTTACTTTATGAGTTAATACTTTATTATACTTTACATAAGTTACTACTTAATGTTTTACTTTTTCTGGTTGGAAAGTAAGGTGATGCTAGATAGTCCAAACAGTTTGAGAAAAACACAAGTTAATGACATATTAACGAACACTGGATGCCAAAACCTTTGTGTGCAACACTTTTCTTATAATGTTTTTAACTATTTGATGAAAATTGAAAAACAAAATCTGTGTTTACAGAATAGAGATTCCCTTTGTGTTTACTCTGCTCCAGTCTGGTCTGATCCATGGACTTGCCTTCTGGTTTGATGTGGCCTACCTGGGATCCAAGTAAGTAATCCAATGCTTTCTTTCTAAGATTTAATGAAGGATTTTCAATGCAGACCAAATGGAAGGATGCATGGAACGAAAATATGTTATAGCAACAGAAAAACTTTGATTATTCAAGCACACAGAAAATTTTGATCTGACAAACAAAAGATTAAGCCATGTCCCCCTCAATAGGTATATTCACCTGAAGTCGTTCAGTGTGGAGGTGATCTCTCTCACTCTCTTTGTAGGGCCACAGTATGGTTCTCCACTGCTCCCACAGAGCCTCTGACCCGCTGGTTCCAGGTCAGATGTCTACTTCAGACGCCGCTCTTTGCCAAGCTTGGACAGACTTTGTCTGGGACAGTCCAACTGGCTGCTAACAACAGGTATAGCTGTGCTGTCCATAGGACTGCATTACCAATAGGGCAAAGAGGGAAAAGCAAAGGAGCTTTAATACCCTGCTTTAGTTCCACAGGTGCTTAAAGTGCTCGAGTTGCCAGTTGGACAAGTTTTCACAAGAAAAGAGAGAAACTCACAGAAAAATACATAATCAGCAAATTCAGACTGTCTTGTTACTTACAAATATAAATGATACAATATTTGCCAGTTAATTATCTGTCAGTTGCCTTCCTAATCACTTTTTATGTATCTTTGTGGGCAAATAAAGGCACTTATCGCAGACAAGTCAGTGGGGTTGGGGATCAATAAAGGTTCAACAACAAGTTTTTCCCAGGTTACAGATTTCAACTTGTACCAACCCTTATCTTTCTTACTCCAGACAAAGCTATGACATCCACATCACAGCTACAGTGGACCAATCAGGCTTCAGATCTGGGAACATCCTGGATCTCAAGAATCCTTTCTTCAGGTCACTTCTCTCTACTCTTTAATGCATACATGCTGATTATTTTGCTATAAAATTTGCCCATGAAATCTTGATTTGTTTCTTTTTGTTTGCTTTCAACTTCAGAAGTTACCCAAGTGGAAATCTTCAAAGTTCATTTTGTCAGTAGACCAAATTTAAACATGAGTACAATTTGTACAGTTCATGTAAGTTCTATGTTCATAAATATCCATCCATCCATCATCTTCTGTTTATCTGGGCATGGGTCACGTGGGCAGCATTCTAAGCAGAGACTCCAAGACCTCCCACTTCCCAGCCACCTCCTTCAGCTTATCCAGGGGAACACCAAGCTTTCCCAGGCCAGCTGAGAGATGTAATCTCCCCCAGCATGTCCTGGGTCTTCTTGGGGCCTTCTTCTGCTGGGACATGCCCAAACACCTCACCCAGGAGGCATCCTAATCAGATGCCAGAACCACCTCAATTGGCTCCGTGCTTCTACTCTGAGTCCCTTTCAAAAGACTGAACTCCTCACACTCTCTCTAAGGGAGAGGCCAGCTACCCTTTGGAAAAAAATAATTTCTGGCACTTGTTTCTGCGTTCTTGTTTTTCTTTCAGTCACCATCCAGAGCTTGTGACCATAGGTGTGGATAGGGATGTAGATCGACCAGCAAAGCGACAGCTTAGCCTTCTACACTATGACAAACTGGTATAGCCCCAATCGCTCTGTCAGTCTCTTGTTTCCCTCTCCCCTCACTCACGAACAAGACCCTAAGATATTTAACCCTTTGGGGTCCACGGATGCGCCAGCGCATCCAAATCACATGACCAATTTAAGATGACAGAGCAATAAGTTGCAGCCACCCTGAGTCTCCATTTCAGCTTGTGTTGAAAATGTGGACTTCAAACTATATACCAGTTTTTAAATTGTGTTGATAGACCAGGTAAAACCAGAGTTATGATAAAAATAAATGTTTTTTCCTGAATACTATCGTAATGTTTACTGCAGGAAGAAGAGCATAAGAGCAAAAGAAAGAGCGAGATAGCGAGTTTTGAAATGTGAGAGGTTTGTGACGTTTAGTGTGTTTGGAGTGTGAAGTTAGTCTGTTGTCTTGTGTAGTTAGTATTTAGTGTAGTTGTCTGTTTTGTTTTGTGTGTCAAAATACCTCCTGCTTCCGGGCCTGCAGGTATCAGGCTGGTTATGTGCTCCTCTGTCTTATGGTGGACAGAAATGATTTTTTTGGAGTGGCACAAATAATTTGTGCAGCATCTTATTTGATACAAAACACCTGATTGTTCTGTAAATTGTTTTAAATGGTTACAAAAAAAAATAACGCCTGATGCCTTGGTTGCATTTTTAGGAAAATAGTTGCATATAACTTTGTTGTCTGCAAAACTTGTGCATAGGTTTTTAAAATGTACAATTTCTATTTTCATTTTTAACAAAAAATAATTCATTAAACATGTTTGTGGTTTTTACAATAAAATATATACATTTTTTTACACTGATTTTATGTTTTATGTCTGATTTTAGATCAACTGTGTTAATAAAATTTGTCAAAATTGAAAAAATTGCTGTAAATTCAGACATGTGAGGTTGTGTTGATACCAAACAAGGCAAGATAAATAGTTTTTAAAGGTGAAATATAGAGGTAAAATCAAAGTAGTTAAAACAGCCAAGTATACCCTGGACCTCAGATGGTTAAACTCCTCTACTTGGGGCAGCAAGTCATTCCTGGCCTGAAGTGAGCACTATATACTCTTTTCTGGCTGAAGACCATGACCACCCCAGATCTCTATGTGATGTTGCAGAGACATGTCAACCAAGACAGCCCTACAACATCCAGAGGTTTTGGGGAACTCAGGGGGAACCTTGTCAAACCTAGGGGCCCAGCTACCAAGGAGCTGTTTAACTACCTCAGTGATCACGTCCCCAGTGATGGGCGGGTCTTCCCCTTGTCACTAGACTCTGCTTCCTCTACAGAAGGCGTGTCTGTGAGATTGAGAAGGTCCTTGAAATATTCCTTCCACTGCCCAACTATATCCCCAGTTGAAGTCAGCACCACCCCACCTCTACTGCACAACCATGTAAGGGCAGCACTGCTTTCCCCACCTGCGCCATGTTGCACTTGTACTACCCATCAGCTACCTCTGAAATCCCACAAGCTAACCAAGCCCAACAGAACTCCATCTTCAGCCTGATAGCTCTCTTTAGCTCTGGTGTCCATCATCTGGTTTTGGGGATTACCACCATGACAGGCACCAACCACCTTGCTGTCAAAGCTCCTTGCAGCTGCTTCAGCGATGGAGTTGTAGAACATGGTCCATTTGTCCCCAACTTCCCCCAGAATGCTGTCAACGTTTTGCCAGAGGAAAGAGTTGAAGATCTTGCAGACTGGCACCTCTTCCAGGTGTTCCCAGAGCACCCTCACTATATATTTAGGCATACCAGCTTTATCTAGCTTCCTTCTCTGAAACCTGATGCAACTGACCACCTGGCGATCAGTTGAAAGCTCGCTCCTCACTTCACCCAAATGTACAGAACATGTGGGCACAAATCCAATGATACAGTATGATTACAAAGATCAGACATCGACCTGCGACCTAGGGCATCTTGGTGTCCCATGCCCTTATGGACATCCCTGTGTTCGAACATGGTCCTTGTTATTCACAAAAGTCAGAAAACCACTCGGGTTCAGATCAGGCAGGTCTGCTCCACCATCTTCACTGTTGCTGTCCATGTTTAGTGTTGAAGTCTCCCAGTAGGATGTTTCTTCAGGCTGTGCCCAGCCAGGACCCATGGGCTAAGGCCTGACCACCAGACCCTCTCCCTTGAGCTCCATCCCAAGGCCTGGCTCCAGGGTAGGGCCCTGGTAACGCTTTGCAAGGCAGGATACACTGGTCCCTTGATTTTATTCTTTCCTTAGGGGTCAACTGAACTGCTCTTTGTCTGGCCCCTCACCCAGGATCAATTTGCCTTGGGAGACCCTTTCTGTTTATAAATAAATAAGATATTTTTTGTCTGTGTATGAAATTACATTTATTTAAAACAAAAGCACTTCTCCTGAGATGGAGATCCAGTGCAGGTAACCTCTGCATGCTGTGGTAGAAAGTAAGTTTATCTTCAAAATCTCCATGTATAAATTACCTTATATGCCTATATGTTGTCAATACAAACAAAGACAAACAGCTTTAAATAGCTTTATATAGGACTTTTATCACATTGACCCTAGATCTTTTGACTAGAGAAGAGGTCAAATGTGACATGATATTTTAAATCTTTATACAGTACTTTCTATATGTTGTTAATACACACCACACTTACTGCATAAGAATTATAGTTTTCAAGCTGATGTATGAGGTTTTTTTCCTGAACAATAAAGCATTAAGTTGACTGTCACTTGGTGTTCGCTCTCTCTGCGGTAGAGTATCACTTCCTGTTCCTGCTCAAACACAGTGGTGTTTCTGAGTAGCTTATCTGCTTAGCAATTTAATTAAAAACTTTTAGATAACTTCTTTTTTCATAGTATAATCTTCACGTGCGTCATCCGAAGCACACTTTCTGTGTACTCACTACCTAACTTATAGCCAAAGTATTCACTCACTGTCTCTGTACTGTTTCGCTAGCTTAGCTTAGCTTAGCTCGTAGCCGACTTGCTAGCAGCATGGCCTCTTCACCTGTCCCTCCTGCACTTTCCTGCTCATTGTGTCAGATGTTTAGTTACTCCTCGGCCTCCTTTAGCAGTAATGATACTTGTAACAAATGTAGCATATTTGCAGCTCTGGAGGCCAGGATTACTGAATTGGAGACTCGGCTTCGCATCCTTCATTCACCCGTAGCTAGCCAGGCCCCTGTAGCTGGTGCAGCCGAAGGTAGCGTAGGCCCCGCTAGCTGTTCCCCAGCAGACCCTGTCTGATCTGTCTGATTTCTCAGACTTTATATCTGATTTAGTTCTGAGCTCAGATAAAATAATTATTGTGGGTGATTTTAACATCCATGTAGATGCTAAAAATGACAGCCTCAACATGGCATTTAATCTGTTATTAGACTCAATTGGTTTCTCTCAAAATGTAAAAGAACCCACCCACCACTTTAATCACACTCTAGATCTTGTTTTAACATATGGCATAGAAACTGAACATTTAACAGTGTTTCCTGAAAACCCTCTCCTGTCTGATCATTTCCTGATAACATTTACATTTACAATAATTGATTACACAGCAGTGGAGAGTAGACTTTATCACAGTAGATGTCTTTCTGAAAGCGCTGTAACTAAGTTTAAGCATATAATCCACCCACTGTTATCATCTTCAATGCCCTGTACCAACATAGAGCAGAGCAGCTATCTGAACGCTACCCCAACAGAGGTCGATTATCTTGTTAATAATAATTTCACCTCCTCACTACGTACGACTCTGGATACTGTAGCTCCAGTGAAAACTAAGGTCTCAAATCAGAAGTACCTGACTCCGTGGTATAATTCTCAAACACGTACCCTAAAGCAGACGACTCGTAAGCTGGATATCAGCTCGTCTCACAGCTGCTATCCAGGCTGGACGCCTTCGTTTGGTAACATCGATACACGAGCTGCCTCATGTTGCTTCCAGGTTGGGAAAGAATGAAAAGATAAACCATTTTCAACCTTATTCTCTTGCCGGTCGTGTGATCGAACATTGCAGTTGACCACACAGCAAATACGAACCATGGCTGTTGTGTGTGACTTCGCTCCCTTTTCACTTGCGCTAGACCCCCAAAATGGTGGATCGGGCCAAAATCCTTTCCACGCCCACCCCCGTGACATCATGCTCCAAAGCCCTATTCTCAGCAGCATATTAAACATATCAGGTCCCCATAAGGAGAATCGTGTGCTAACGGCCGTCTAAATGACTTGGGTAAAGTTTGTAGCATGCGTGCTTGTTGTTTTTGTCTGCTTCCACTTGTTGCTGATGCTTGATCTGATGCTTGATGCTGTCGGAGTAAATGTGCAGTCATATTCGTTGTGTTCCCACTAGTGCTGTCAGCGTTAATCTGAAATGACGTTAACTCCACAACACGGCAAATCTCCGTTAACGAGCTACCGCGGATCGCCCTGTGCGTGGGGCTGGACGGCCAACACCTTAACGAGCTAACTGTGCTAACACACTAGTTCCCACCCATGTAATTGAGCATTGCGTGGCACATCCAACATACTGTTTTACTTTAGTCCGTGACGCGCTTACCTTCAGGGTCATACTTCACATGAAGACCAAAATAGTTCCAAACGCCAGATCTGAATGAGGGTAGGGGAGGTTCAATTTGCCATGTTGCAAGGAGAGCTTAACTTCTGTCTCGCTAGCTTGCACTGCGCTCAGTGGATCTGCGTCTGATTACTCCGCCTAGGCTGCACTGTCGAGCGCAGATCCACTGAGCGCTCAACACAGACAGCATCGTCAGAAGGAAAGTTGATAAAATAAATTAAAAATTTTGTATTGTTCGATACATATGCGTACCGAACCGAAAGCACTGTATCGAACGGTTCAATATCGATACGAGTATCGTTGCACCCCTAATATATATATATATATATTAGGGGTGCAACGATACACAAAATTCACGGTTCGGTTCGGTTCGATACTTTGGTGTCACGGTTCGATATTTTTTCGATACAAAAAAATGTTCATGCATTTTTAATTTGTCATTTATTAAAATTATAAATATATATTTTAACTCAAAAGTACAGTTTTTAAATTTAACCCTAACCCTTGTGCGTGTTTTTTATTTTGACAGCGAATGCGCACCTGCAGACCACTTATGTGCAGCCCTGGTTATTTAGCTCGTCATATTGCAGCCACAGAAATTCTTTTGTCCATGAAACCATAAAGCTGCACTTTCTTTTTGCCTTATAGTCTGATTTGTCATAACTTCTCCGTTTTGTGGTAAGCTTTTCTTTGGCTGTCACTTCTTCACCCTGACCTGTCTTATTTGGCTCAGCAGAACTGAAATGCTTTTACACGCTCACTCACATAAGCTCAGCGATTCTCTGCGCGATCAACCTCTCACATGTTTAAGCTTGCTGCGGGAGATTTCACTTGTCATGTTTGCATAGTAAGCTAACGATTAATAAGACGATGTCAGAGGAATTGGTGCACAAATTATCATCACTCACAGATCAGTGCTGTCGCTCTCTATACACAGTTCGCACGATTGCAAAGTGAAAGCAAAAAAACAAGCGCAAATTCAAACGCGACTTCAATATGTCACATATTGACAGTGGCTCACCGATGCCAATGACATAATTACCCAGCTACATTTCTGAAAGAATGCAAAAGCATTGACATATATTTTTCCTACAATAGCCCGACGGGCAGGGAAGAGATAGATTTTGGTAGCCCGACTGAAAAAATCGCTAGCTCCGGGACGTCGGGCTAGCGATATTGCAAGCCCTGTATCTGATTGAGGAATCACTCATCTTTGGAAAATAGAGTTTATTACAGAGAAATGTCTCTTTCCAAAATAAAAGCTATACTATCCGCTTCTTCTGGGCTATATTCTCAGCAGCATAAGGAGAATCATGTGCTAACAGCTGTCTAAATGACTCGGCTAAAGTTAGTAGCATGCTTGTTGTTTTTGTCTTTGCACTAGGATGATGTCGGCGTAAATGTGCAGTCATATTCGTTGTGTTCCCACTAGTGCTTTCAGGTTAATCTCGTTGAAATGACCTTAACGCCACAACACGGCAAATCTCCGTTAACGAGCTACCGCCGATCGCTCCGTGCATGGGGCTAGACGGCAAACACGTTAACGAGCTAACTGCGCTAACACACTAGTTCACACCAATGTAATTGAGCATTGCATGGCACATCCAACATACTGTTTTACTTTAGTCCATGACTCGCTTACCTTCAGGGTCATACGTCACATGAAAACCAAAATAATTCCAAACGCCAGATCTGAATGTTGCAAGTAGAGCTTAACTTCTGTCTCGCTAGCTTGCCCTGCGCTCTTCCTTCTGACTATGCTGTCTGTGTTGAGCGCTCAGTGGATCTGCGCTCGACAGTGCAGCCTAGGCGGAGTAGTCGAACACAGATTCACTGAGCGCTCAACACAGACAGCATCGTCAGAAGGAAAATTGATAAAATAAATTACAAATGTTGTATTGTTCGATACATATGCGTACCGAACCGAAAGCACTGTATCGAACGGTTCAATATCGATACAAATATCGTTGCACCCCTAATATATATATATATATATATCAAATCAAATCACTTTTATTGGGGCGGCTGCAGCGGGGCGTGGTCTGAGCAGAGTATGTTCATACACTGCTGTCTCTCTGAGACTTGAGTGATCAGAGAAATGTCTGAAAGTCTTATGGGCATCACAGCATTTACTATTCTGAACAGTGACATTTTAAACAATGGCTCAGACAATTTTTTGTTGACTGGAGAGCCACTGAGTTACAGTAAGTGTAATAACAATAAATTATGTTGCCATATCAACCACCTGAGTGAAACATTTGAAAACATTTAAACAGATGTAAGGATTACAGCGACCCAGAAGGTTTCTGGTTCCAGTTTTTCTGGGTGTTACCTCTTCAAGCAGAAGAATGAGCCACTGTCTGTTAACTTTGCAGAGCTCAAATTGCACTGGAATCTTGGGAATACTGTCCCATAGTTCCTGTCTGAATTCCTCAGCATATAGGTTGTCCTGCCAGTTTTACTCAACAGGTTTTACTGAAAATGGGAGAGACAAAATCGTCACATTCTATCATGTCAATGTCAATTTACTGGTCCAATGAAAGAGCGATAAAAGGTGATCTCTAAAATGTAAAAGTTAAAGTTGCCTTATAAATGGTACCATTAGAAAATAATTTAAATAAATAATAATAAACATATCACTCTATATAAACACTTTAAAAATAAATAAAGATGATTTTTCAGGGGAAATGGTCCTCCAACTCTCCAAAGAGACTTCAGCCCGCTTGCTCAAGCTTGTGGTGCATATTATCTACATTTGTCTAACAACTCTGGGAACTTTTATTATAGGAAATCTTCAGTGGTTTAAATTTTTTTCTTTAATCACTGCCATTAGTATGTTTTGCAACCATGAGATTGCAAAGGTCTTGAGAGAGCTCAGTGCTTTTACCCATCATTTCTCGTGTGACACTTTGGTAACGAGTTACCTTTTTAAGTAAATATATTTCTAAAGATGCTATTGTAGTTATAGTCCATCTAAAAATAAGGTTTTACCATGATGAGAGTCCTGTGATAAGTTGACTCCATGATTCAGTAACTTATGGAACCACCTTTACCAGCAGTAACTGCCAGTTTATTGGTGTATGCAGGCATTTGGTTATGCACTGCTTTCTGAACGTAGTTTTCTTTTTGGTCTCTACTGATGAATAAACTAGCCAACCCACTGATGCATGGTCTCAGTTCTTTTAGCCTTCTACCTAGAACACTGCTGGGTTCTACAGCTTGTGCTTGATGTGAGGGAGCCCGTCCATTTTAACATTGGCTTAGTGAGTGTAATTTGAGGTGAGGAGCTGATCTGAAGCCACAAATTATTGATGCCCCTGAACCTGAGCAGAAACACAGATGAAAAGCACAGAGAGAATATTCATGTTGTAAACTGGCAAATGTGTAATGCAGCTCTCAGTTGCATAAGTAATGTTAGTAATCAGGCAACTGGTAATCTGTCACATTGTTTATTGTTTTGATAGGAAAACATTACCTGATGTATTCTCTCCACAAGCCTGCTGTTAAACTGACTTGATCAAACTTTGATGATTGGGGATCAGTAACATGACGCAGGGCAGAACACATGCTGCACTATCAGTTTGAGTTCTGCTGCTCCTAAACCTGCCATCACAGACAACGTAGTCTGTGTGTAATTCTCTGCCAAAGAGTTTGGGGGAATGACAACAATAAATATTTAATAAAAATAAAACACTGTAATATTTCAACACAAGAGATATAACAAGTCTGGCTGCTGTGAGTCAGTCTCACTCAACAACTTCCTAAATATTGAAAACTTTCAATTAGTTGGAAAATGTTTATTTAAAATGCACAGTAAATCATTTTCGGTAAATAGGCATTGAAAATTCTTAAAATCATTTATTACATTTAAATGTGAAATGAGCACAATCAAGGTGAGTCAAAACTACAAGGTGCAAGTATTCACATGGATTCCTAATGCCAGTGAAACTCACTGTACTGAAACCCTTCCCCACCAAACAATTCAGGCTATTTACGACGCTTTCAACCCAACTCTGTGCTGTTTATGATGTTTTAGGAGCTGAACTTTTGCATCCAAATGAAGTCTTTCTTCAGCTCCACATGTAATGCATGCACAGCTTGCAGAACACTTTAAGAAAGGGGACAGGAAGCAGATGGGGAACAGTGAGGAGGAGGGGCAGCTCACTCACCTGCTCACCCAGGTTTAACTTGTTCTCTTATCAGTGCATTGTGGCATGCAGATACACAGCAGCAGCAGAGGCTCCCAGATTTTATGATCTTTTAACAGCACAGCAGCAGTCAGCTGGACACCGGGATGATCCTGCAACAGGTCAGATTCACCTTCATTTTCCAATGTTTTCCTCCCAGCCTCAGTTTTATTCTTCCATGGCTTCGTTTACATTCCTTATGTATGAACTATAAAGGACACATACTCCTCAGAAACACAGGAGCACGCTCACTTACTTGCTGAAATACTTGAATACTTGAATTGAATCTTTGCCATATTTTTTGTTTTCTAGTAAAATGTTACCTTTTATCACTTGATAAAAAACAACACCTTGCACTTACCAATATGTAACACAGCAGCTTTGTGGCTTTTGTTGTAGTCAGAGTATAGTGTAGCTCTGCCAGTGGTTTAGGTAAAGCAAATGCCTTTACTAATGTCAGAGACAACTGTAACTGATTCTGTGAAACAGAAAGAGCTTGGTTAAAGAAATAAATGACTAACGGTAATGAAAAAAAGAGATTTGTCAAGCGTAGCTGGATTAAAGAGCTTAACAAAGACAGTATGAAAAATGTATTATGAGACATGAAACCATGAAAGACCAGCAAAATAACTCCCAGCAGCATAAACAGCACAGGGCAGAAAGCTTCTTCGTGGAGCAGGCATCTCATGAATATGCACTCGGAGAAAGTGAGTCTGCATTCATTCATGAAGTAAAACAGCTGGCTGGTGAATAGGATGTCTTGATCCACGCTCAATCATCCAGGTGAGTAAATCTCCAAAAGCTGATTCTGTTCATCTCGACGTTTTCAGTGGGAGAAACATTTCATCATCATCCAGGTGACGTCTTCAGTCTCAGCTGACTGCAGGTTTCCCCAATCTTATAAACTGTTCCTTCAGTGGGCTGGTGTCAGTCATTATGTACTGTTTATAAGGCTGGGGAAACCTGCAGTCAGCTGAGACTGAAGACGTCACCTGGATGATGATGAAACGTTTCTCCCACTGATGTTATAGGACCTTCTTTCTTTGAGGGGACAACACAGATCTTCCAAATACAAAACAACTTTGTCTCATGGTAAATGGATAAACAAGCCTTTCTTTACACCTTCAGATTGTTTATCTTCAGCATCCACTTTACTGTTTGTTGTTTTCTTTAACAGCCTAAAATGATATGCGGGCCAGGAACTGGTTTGATTTATTTAATAATTTATTTATTAATAATATAAGAAAATCCTACAGAATCGTATTAATACAGTGGTACAAAAACCGATCTTTTAAAAAGTAAAGGGACTGGTTCTTATATAACACGCTTCTACTCTGAGCACTCAAAGCACTTTGCACAACTTGCCTCATTCACACAAGCACTTTCTCTGTGTTCTTTCTATCTAATGTTCACACTCCAATGGATGCATCCAGATCCTTATCTAGCCTAAGGATATTTGGCATGTAGACTGGAATCAAGCCACCAAAATGTACCATTTTAAGAAAAAAAATAGGCTAATTTTGAATTCTTTTGGCAGCAACACATATCAACAAAAGTTGGGACAGCGTACCACACCCTGTTCTTTAAACAAGAGTCCATAAATGTCTGAGGAGACCAGCTGCAGGACTTTTAGGAGAGATATGTTGTTGCACTCTTGTCTAGTTGTGAAATGTTTTCAGTTGGTAGAAGGACTGCATAATCTGCAAACACTATCACAGTCTTTGCAGATTATGCAAGTTGGGAGCATATTTTGCTCTAAAAGCTTTTAGGATTGATAGGCACCGTGCACATTTTCACTGCTATGCAGATGACACCCAGCTCTGTCCATGAAGCCAGATAACACACACCAATGAGTTAAACTGCAGGAATGTCTTAAAGACATAAAGACCTGGATGGCCGCTAACTTTCTGCTTCTTTTTTTTTCCAGCAGTGTCTTTATTTATTTTGAACATAGCAGTGTACACATCTATGAAGCGTAACCAAACAAGTAGCTACACTTACAGAGACTACAAGCTACACATACTGCCTTTATACACATAACACCATATAGGAGAGGATGAGAAAAAAAAACAGCAACGACAAAACAACAAAAAACAACACAACACAACACAAAAGCAAAACAAACGAGGAAAAAAAATAAAAAAAATTATGCACCCTCACAGGTATATGTTCAATGTAAATTAGAAAGTAGTTGTTCAATGTCAAGCAATAAACATATTCCCAAATGGACTGCAGAGGGCCACCTATGGATCCTCCCCAAAATTTTCCACCAAGTGGGGCAAATCTTTATTAGCAAGGAAGTTTTTGAAGGGGCCCCAGATGCTATCAAAGCATCGCCGCTTACCCCTGATTGCGTAGGTGATCTTTTCTAAGGGCAGAGTAGATGTTAACTCTGAAATCCATTTACTTCTTCTCGGTCTATCCACCTCTTTCCAAGTAATGGCAATCACTCACTTAGCCATCAGCAGCCCTGTGTCTAAAAATAAGCGATGTTTCCTTGTTATATTACAGTTAGCGGGTTCGAGCCCCGGCTCGGACAGTCTCGGTCGCTGTGTCCTTGGGCAAGACACTTCACCTACCGCCTACTGGTGATGGCCAGAGTGGCCGATGGTGCGATATGGCAGCCTCGCCTCTGTCAGTCTGCCGCAGGGCAGCTGTGGCTACGACTGTAGCTGCCTCCACCAGTGTGTGAATGTGAGAGTGAATGAATAGTGGAATTGTAAAGAGCGTTGAGGGTCTCGAAAAGCGCTGTATAAATGCAATCCATTATTATTATTATTAAATGAGAAGGTGTGTCCAAACTTTTGACTGGTAGTGTAGCTCATAACTTGATCTTCAGGCATATTACTGTGGAGCTGATTGATAGATACAGAATGAAAGCATCAAATACTTTCCATTCAGTTTAAATGCTTAAGCCCTTAAAGCTAAGAGTGAAATTAACATTTAACTTAGTATGCATTCTACTAAATAAAAAAAAGAAACAGTTTTTATATTGCTCTATTCATCTAGAAGGACCACTAAACAGGGCAAAATATAAGGAAATTTGTGTGTGGTTGATTATTTCTTTATCATAACAATACTTCTTTGCAACAAATCTTATACCATTAGAAAGCCTGTTTATTTACGCTTAAATAGTGCCATTTGTAAGGAAAATGTATTTGTGGGTTAAGGTACCTGGGTTGTTGACTCAGTGTTTTGTGGTTATGGTTTTGTGTGACTTGTTCCTAGTTTAGTTTTCTGTATTTCTAGTTTAGGCTGTCTGGCATTTGGTCCTGTTCATGCCTGGTCTCATCTCCGTGTCCTGTTTGTCTTTGTCTCGGCTCTGTTTGTCCTCCCCTGTGAGGTCAGTCTAGTCTTCATGTTGCTTTTTACCCTATGTCTCTGTGTGTTGCTCTCTCGTGCCTCAATCGCTCGCTTTATATAACTTCTCTAGTCTTTAGGTTTCTGTTTTCATGCATCCCCGCTGTTCCATGCCCCACGTACTGTCTTGTTTATTCCCTTGTTCAGCATTGTATCTATGTTGCTCCTGCTGTTGCCTGTACTTAGTCAGTCTGCGTCTCTGTGTGTTTTGCATACTTCCTGTTTTACTTTGACAGTCACTTGTTCTGTGTGTACTATGTGTGCTTCCCACATCTCATCAGTTGATTGATCCGCCGCTTGTATCCTTGATCTCGTTCTTTCGGTCACTACCCACAGCTCGTGACCATAGGTGAGGGTAGGGACGTAGATCGACCGGTACATTGAGAGCTTCGCTTTTACACTCAGCTCTCTCTTCATCACAACAGACCGGTGCAGCGTCCGCATCACTGCAGCACCTGTCGATCTCTCGGTGCCTTCTCCCGTTACTCATGAACAAGACCCCGAGATACTTAAACTCCTCCACTTGGGGCAGGACCTGCCCTATTCCCCTATTATGTATAGTGTCTGCGTCTCCCTCTGTCGGGCGTCTCGTTCTCCATCTATTCCTGGCTGTGTGTGCTGCCTATCCGTTTAGTTCATAGATTTTGTAATCAGAAATAAATCTGTGTTTTGAGTTAGTCCTGCCTCTGAGAGTCTGCATTTTGGGTCCCCAATCCTGCCTGCTTCACACTGTCTTTGACATTGTGGGTTGAGCAGCTTTTAACTATCTGGGTTGCTCCCATCAAAAACTTCCTTGACAATCCCCAACACCTCATTCTGTGACTGACTCTTTTTGGTATTGTTTTCTGAGTGGAAGTCGACCTCCCTGGATGTGGCTGCAAGGGGAAAATTGAGACGGATAATCTGAATGGTAACAAAAGAGCCCGGAAAGACTTCTGAAGAGATTCAAGGTGAACTTCATGCTCAAGGAACATCCGCGTCAGATCACACCATCCATCGTTGTTTGAGCCGAAGTGGACTACATGGGAGACGACCAAGGAGGACACCATTACTGAAAGCAAACAATAAAAAAGCCAGACTGGAATATGCCAACCTACATGTTGACAAGCCACAAAGCTTCTGAGAGAAAGTCCTGTGGAAGGATGAGACAAAAATGGAACTTTTTGCCAAGGCACATCGGGTCTATGTTCACAGACTTTGCTTGATCTGGCACAGTGTCTTGAATCTGTGCAGGGTACAATGAAATCTCAAGACTATCAAGGGATTCTAGAGAGAAATGTGCTGGCCAGTGTCAGAAAGCTTGGTCTCAGTCGCAGTCTTACAACAGGACAATGACCCAAAGCAGAGAGCTAAAACCCCCAAGAATGGCTAAGAGGAAAACATTGGACTATTTTAAAGTGGCCTTCTATGAGCCCTGACCTCAATCCTATTGAGCATCTTTGGAAGGAGCTGAAACATGCCGTCTGGAAAAGGCGCCCTTCAACCCGGAAACAACTGGAGCAGTTTGCTCATGAAGAGTGGGCCAAAATACCTGCTGAGAGGTGCAGAAGTCTCATTGACAGTTACAGGAATCGTTTGATTGCAGCGATTGTCTCAAAAGGTTGTGCAACAAAATATTAAGTTGTGGGAACCATCATTTTTGTCCAGGCCTGTTCTATGCATTTATTTTGTAAGTAATTCTGTTGAAGCATGGGACGCTGAACACTGTAGCAATGCTCACAGGTACTAGTGAGACAGCTATTAAGAGAGAGGTGAAAGAGATTAGACAGGTTCCTCCGGCTTATCTCTCAATACATCTGAGGGAGGGCAAAAGGACTTTACATACAGCCTTTTATGATTAAAGTCATATAGAGTGACATACCAGAGTTTATCTGTACAGTGTGTGGTTTTGCTAATAGTTAATTATTCTTAAATCTAATCAGAATATGATAGAATAAGTGGTAAATGGCCTGTATTTGTATAGCGCTTTACACATTCAGTCATCCACACATTCACACACTAAATAGATCTAATCAAAATGTAATCAATAAAGTTAGAATCACCACAATGAAATGTTTCTGATACCAGAGTTCTGGTCTTTTGTCTGTGTGTGTGAATGCAAACAAACGCTGTTGTGACAGTGATGTACACTGTTCTGATGGTATATATGCATCGATCTATCAGTCGTTTGTTGTAAGATTCAGATAATTATTTGTTAAAGCGAGACATTTTAAATGAGAATAAGAAAGAAAAGTATTTCTTTGTGCCCCCCTCTCCCTGTTAATGCCCTACCTGCCCCCCTGGCAACACTTTGCTAGACCCGCCCCTGCACAGTTACCAGCTGTCAGCTGCTTAGAAAAGGATCCTGGTGTTATTTGTCTCTCAGAAACAGTTCATAACTTCAACTCATCCATGTCACCTAAAAGGTAAACCTGTTTCTCCATCACCTGTTCAGCTCTGATGATCCAGTAAGGACATCTCCTGGTTTCATCTTCATGTTTCCCTCTCACCACATATCCAACGGACATCATGACCAGCAGCTTTACAGCTGTGGCTCCAGCAAACATCAGCTGATACTAGAAATTAATATTAAATAAATGCTAACAACAGCTGATCAAGCTTAAACGTGCTGTTGTTTAGCGCGACCTCCTCCACCTAAACTTGGTTTATATCTGACCCAGATAGACTGCAGGTCATAACTTCTTACCTGAAGTTCAGTTCACCGCCTCGGGTCTCTGCTCCTCCTGCCTCCCCTTTCCCTCATCCACCTGCTGGCCTCCACCACTTGCTAATGTTACTGAATCTGTGGAAGCTCCGCGATGCCACCACACGAAGTAACGAATAACGAGCCTATCTAAATCCCAGTAACGAGTAACGCGTTCCTGATTTTGGCATAATAACTAGTTACCGTGCTCGTTACCACAATAATAACCTAGTTACTGTAACGCGTTACTTAATAACGCGTTAGTCCCAACACTGCACACGACAGACAGAGACACAGACGCAGACTCATAAGCAGGCATAATGACATCATGGACAGACAGGGGGTACATGGAAGGAGGGAGCAGGACAGGCACAAATCAGAAACCTAACAAAACGGCGAATAATACTGGGATACCTAATCAGAATAACAAAAGCACAAAGAAACACAAAACACTGAGTCGACAGACTCAGGACCATGACAGTGTGTGCTTCTGTTTGTGTTAACTGAGAACGTAACAATGGCACAACGCCCACATCTTGTCTGAGGCGGACAAGCTTTTACATTTAGGGAATGTCTGACTTTACCATGTATGATTTAATATAAGGAACCATATAGAGTATATTGTGTTTGAACCACAGACCCATGAAGAGAACAAGTATTCCTATGTAACTGAGTTAAAACGTAATCATATTGGAATCATGATATTCATATGGGGTTGCGTTAAAAGGAAGTATTGAGAGATCATACAATCATAAAGAGAAACGGTATATTCATGTCATGTCAAGTATATAACTATATGATTACGCTGAAAAATATCATTTGAATCTATCTGTGACTGAGCTAATGAGAGCTGTTTGTTTGAGGGCCTTTCTGTCTGTTCATTGGGTTAATATCAGGCGAGTGACTTGACCATTCAAGAATATCCCACTTCTTTGCTTTAACAAACTGCTGGTTACCACTCCTAATATCGTAGCAAATTCTTAGATGTTTTTCTGTTTTCACAGCTCGAGGATGGCTTGTTGTACCTGCATGGGGAGCTCCTTTGACTGCATGTTGTCAGTTTACAGCAACATTTTACAAATGCAAGCACCACACCTCAAATCAACTCCAGGCCTTTTATCTGCTTAATTGACAATGACATAACAAAGGAGCTGCCCACACCTGCCCATAAAATGGCCTTTGAGTCAACTGTCCAGTTAATTTTCGTCCCTTTAAAAAGAGACCCAAACCGCTGATCCAATTCGAATGTGGATGAACGCTGAGAGTCTGCACATTATGTCCATGAGAAATGTAACCAGAGTAATAAGATGATTTAAATGAAGTAATCTCTGACCTGGTAGCTGAAAAATCAGAGAGAAAGAGGGTAACAGGGTGTGGCTGGACATCAGGTGATTGGATGTCAATAAAGTTGATGCCAGAGGTCATCTCGGCACATGTGACGTCTAGAAAGGACGTCTAAGAGTGACTTGAAACAAGGCATGTTTTACAGTCAGAGCTGTTCTCCTTTTCTTGCACTGACTGCTATGTTATGCCCTTTAGATGGCAGAGTGACCACACAACAAATGGCTTCCACAGGAAATGGCCTCCGTAAGTCAGCTCACGTCTTGTTTATGCCTGCTGTGGTGGGGTAACTTTGTTTGATTAATAAGTATATGTTCCTTTCCCCCCCTGACCCTTTTCCTGTGTGTGTACACTGGAACATCTGATTCATTTTAAACAGTTCATTATAGCATCATTCTTGTCACTCTGATTTTAGAAAGATAATCAAAGAACACAAATGATACAAATGTGAGTAGAATATCTGCTTAATATTTGATTCACAGATGAAACAAACTGAATCTTATTTTGTTAACCTGACTTAAATGAAATGTTCTTTTTTTTAAATTCACATTTAAGATGCATATTAATCTTTTTTGTTTAGCATATCTATTCAGTAGTAGATGTCTAGACAGTGTCATAACGCTTTGGATGTGTGATGGAACTTCACATTAGCCTGTCAGAAACTTGAAATTAAAATTAAACATGGCATGTTTGCATTTAAATTTCTTCGAACCATGCTTTATTTTTTTATTTGTGATGACTGTCTCTTTTACACAGGTAGTCAGGGGGATGATAACCTCCAGGCCATGCTGGTGGGGGCGATGATGAGGAAAATTAAGTCCCGTAACTGGAAGAAGCAACGATATTTCAAGCTGGAGGATGACTTCATGACCATCTGGTACCAGTCTAAGAAGACTGGCAATGTCCGCTCCACATGTAAGAGAACAGTTATAATTAAAGAACCAGTGGAAAAATGACCTAATAGACCTGATCCAACAGTGGGCGTTTTACTTACAAGTACATGTGTGTGCGGGTCACAAGTTCTTGGCATTAAGCATGCTGACAATCTGGCACAATCTGGGTAATACACAGGTTTGAATTTTCTCACTGCTTTCCTGTCTGTTGTGTACATGTCATCCATGCATCCACCATGGCAGTTTTTTCATTTTTTTCCCCTAACAGGATTTGATTTTCATCGATTGATTATTTTTGCTGTTTTAGTTTTTGATTGTTTTTTGTCTTGTCTTTGTTTTCTCTAGTTTTTTTTTAAAATTTAAATAATATGATATTTGCAAAATTTCATGTGAGCAATATTGTTTGGTGTTTTTTTTTTTGCTTCATTTTCATGTGTAAAACCTCCTAAATTCCATTTTCTTTGTTCCTAGTTTCTGTGAATGATGTGGAAGCAGTTCGAGAGGGGCACCAGAGCGAGGTCCTCCTCAGTATTGCAGATGAGTTCCCACCTGACAGATGCTTCACATTGGTCTTTCGCGGTCGCAGGGGCAATTTGGACCTGGTGGCCGAGTCAGCTGAGGAAGCACAGTCCTGGATATGGGGCATGAGGAAACTGATTGAGAATGTGGAAAACATGGGTGAGAGGGAGAAACTCGATCAGTATCCTTCACTCAGTTTACATACATATGCGGTCAACCTAACTATATATAAAGAATTTGTGTTGGGTGTACATTACATCGCATTACATTTTTCAGTAATACAGTAATGTAATGAGTTACTGTACTAAACTCAGTAATCTTATAATCACATTTGCATGTCAGATAGAAAGAGAAAAAAACCAAACATATCTTCTTCTTCTTCCTGCAGACATGTGCTACTCTTTTGTGTGCAGGGAGGAGAACTATAGTGCCGGGTCTACAACGTTTGGGGAGTGGAGATTTGGGGTTTATTTTTATTGCATGAAAACACAGTAATAAAGTATGTCAAGGAAAGAAACTGCAGTATACTGCTATCAAAATGTCAGCTCTTTGCAAACATCTGAACAGATAGCAGGCGAACACAAAACTGGCGAAAAACCCAGTGTGATCTTACAGCTGCATGTATGCTGACCTCGGCCAGCAGCCAGTGCAGGTAACATGGAAGTGATGAGCAGTCAGGCTTGTTGTACTGTAGCCTTCATTTCTATGTGTACCTGAGGCAATTGCAACAGCAGATCATCTGCCTCCAATTTAAATGTTAGACAAAGATAACACAAGTAAACAAAATGCAGTTTCTAAATGAAGGTGTTTATTATTAAGGGGGAAACCCTAAAGGGGAAAAACTCCAAACCTGCATGGCCCGGTGTGAAGTGATTGCCCCTAAACCTAATAACTGGTTGGGCCACCCTTAGCAGCAACAACTGCAATCAAGTGTTTGCAGTAACTGGCAATGAGTCTTTTACAGCGTGATGCAGGAATTTTGGCACACTCATCTTTGTAGAATTGTTGTAATTCAGCCACTTTGGAGGGTTTTCGAGCACAAACCGCCTTTCTAAGTTCATGCCACAGCATCTCAATCAGATTCAGCTCAGGACTTTGACTAGGCCACTCCAAAGTCTTCATTTTGTTTTTCTTAAGCCATTCAGAGGTGGACTTGCTGGATCATTACTCTGCTGTAGAACCCAAGTGCACTTCAGCTTGACGTCATGAACAGATGACCGGACATTCTCCTTTAGGATGTTTTATTTGACAGCAGAATTCATGGTTTCATTTACCACAGAAAGTTTTCCACGTCCTGAGGCAGCAAAACAGCCCCAGACCACACCACCATCGCCATTTTTTTACTGTTAATATGATGTTCATTTTCTTAAAAGGTGTGTTACAACTGTGTTACTTTTACCCCAGATATAATGGGGACAAACACCTTCCAAAAAGTTCTGCTTTTGTCTCATCAGTCCAGAGAATATATTCCCAAAAGTCTTGTGGATCATCAAGATGTTTTCTGGCAAAACTGAGGTGAGCCTTTAATGTCCTTATTGGTCAGCAGTAGTTTCTCCTTGACCTGCTCTGACTGCTGCTTTTGATATAGTAGACCAGGGGTCCCCAACTCCAGGCCTCGAGGGCCGGTGTCCTGCAGTTTTTAGATGTGTCCATGATCCAACACAGCTGATTCAAATGGCTACATTACCTCCTCAACATGTCTTGCAGTTCTCCAGAGGCCTGGTAATGAACTAATCATTTGATTCAGGTGTGCAGACCCAGGGTGAGATCTAAAACCTGCAGGACACCGGCCCTTGAGGCTACCTTCCTCAGCCTCTCTGGCATGTGGTGTCCCACAAGGAGTCCTTCAGGTGCCTTTTGGCAAACTGGAACAGGTGGCCTGTTTCAAACTTGTGATTCTTTCTGACAGTCTTGTCATCGCCATAGTATTACTCATATACTCAAGAGTACTACTCCATTTCTCTTCATATTTACACCATGGATGTACTTGAATCCACCTTCAATGCTTTGCTTTACCTGTACTACCACATTGTCACACATAAGATCCCAAACTTATTTTTGTATTTATACCTTCATGCAATTTGCACATCTCTCTTACAAATTATCAGTCTTACTTTTACTGTTTTTAACTAACTTCATTTCTACCTTTCTTTAATTTTTATCACCATCCATCCATCCATCCATCCATCCATCCATCTTCTTCTGCTTATCTGGGCCCAGGTCAGGGGGGCAGCAGCCTAAAAAGAGAAGCCCAGACCTCCCTCTCCCCGGCCACCTCCTCAAAGAGATATAATCCCTCCAGCATGTCCTGGGTTTGCCCCGGGGCTTTCTCCGGGTTGGACATGCCCAGAACACTTCACCCAGGAGGCATCATTTTCAAATGCCCAAACCACCTTTTCAATGTAGAGGAGCAGCAGCAATTCTACTTTGAGCCCCTCACAGATGGCTGAACTCCTCCTCCTATATCCTATCTCTAAGGGAGCGATCGGCCAAGCTCATTTCTGCCACTTGTATCCATGTTCTCGTTCTTTCGGTCACTGCCCACAGCTCATGACCATAGGTGAGGGTAGGGACATAGATCGACAGGTAAATTGAGAGCTTCGCTTTTACACTCAGTGCTCTCTTTACCACGATGGACCAGTACAGCATCTGCATCACTGCAGCCGCACCACCAATCCATCTCCTGCTCCTGTCACTCGTGAGCAAGACCCCAAGATACTGACCCGGAGTGGGGACCCTTTTCCAGCTGAGGACCATGGCCTAAAAATTACAAACAGAATCGGTGACAAAGGGCAGCCCTGGCGGAGTCCATCAACCACCTGAAATGAGTCTGACTTATTGCCGGCTATGTGGACCAAGCTCTTGCAACAGTTGTGTAAGGATTGAATGGCCCATACTCCTGAAGCACCTCCCACAGGACACTCCGAGGGACATGGTTGAATGCCTTCCCCAAATCCACAAACAACATTTAAACTGGTTGGGCAAACTCCTATGCACCCTCAAGTATCCTCAAGAGGATAAAGAGCTGATCCAGTGTTCCACGACCAGGACAAAAAACACATTGTTCCTCCTGTATCCAAGGACTTTCCTTTCCACCACACCAGTCTGCCGATCCAGATGTACCGCCCCTGAGCTCCACACAACACTGAAGAGGCATGTCAACCAAGACAGCCCTACAACATCCAGATCATTTAGGAACTCATCCACCCAAAGGGCCGTGCCACCAAGGAGTTGTTTAGCTACCTTAGTGACTTCACCCCTGGAGATAAGCGAGTTGCCCCCCTCGTTCCCAGACTCCACCTCCACGGAAGATGTGCCAGTGGGATTAAGGAGGTCCTCAAAGTATTCCTTCCTACAATTTTCTCAGTCAAAGTCAGCAGTGCTCGACCCGCACTATACACAGTGCAGGTAGAGCACCACTTTCCTTTTCTGAGTCGCCTGACAGTTTGCCAGAATCTCTTCAAGGCAGTCCAAAATTCTTTTCCATGGCTTCTCCAAGCTCCTCCCACACCCAAGTTTTTGCTTCAACCACTGCCTGAGCCACGTTCCGCTTGGCCTGTCAGTATCTATCAGCTGTCTCCACAGTACCACAGGCTAGCCAAGCCTTCTTCAGCCTGGTGGCTCCCTTCACCTCTGGTGTCCACCATTTGGTTCGGGGGTTACCACCACGACAGACACCAACCACCTTGTGACCGCTGCTCAGTGCAGTGGCTTAAGCAATAGAGGTACTGTACATATATAAAAAAAAAAAAAAAAAACACCCAGCACGCCCCTGCGGGCGGTTTATCCTTCAAGCTCGGGTCCTCTACCAGAGGCCTGGGAGCTTGAGGGTCCTGCGCAGTATCTTAGCTGTTCCCAGGACTGCGCTCTTCTGGACAGAGATCTCCGATGTTGTTCCCGGGATCTGCTGGAGCCACTCGCCTAGCTTGGGAGTCACCGCACCTAGTGCTCCGATTACCACGGGGACCACCGTTACCTTCACCCTCCACATCCTCTCGAGCTCTTCTCTGAGCCCTTGGTATTTCTCCAGCTTCTCGTGTTCCTTCTTCCTGATATTGCTGTCACTCGGAACCGCTACATCGATCACTACGGCCGTCTTCTTCTGTTTGTCTACCACCACTATGTCCGGTTGGTTAGCCACCACCATTTTGTCCGTCTGTATCTGGAAGTCCCACAGGATCTTAGCTCGGTCATTCTCCACCACCCTTGGGGGCGTCTCCCATTTTGACCTTGGGATATCTATCTATCTATCTATCTATCTATCTATCTATCTATCTATCTATCTATCTATCTATCTATCTATCTATCTATCTAGATAGATAGATAGATAGATAGATAGATAGATAGATAGATATACATACTGCACTTTGTCATAGTATAAGCCCTTACCAGGCCCCTGTGACTCTTTTAATTGTGGTGTTTATTGTGACTTTACTATTTTTATTCTTTGTCATGATGCTGTTAGGTAACAATTTCCCTTGTGAGATCAATAAGGTATCTGTCTGTCTGTCTGTCTGTCTATCTTTACAGTGACCATTGTACCATTACTGTAGCAAAAAAAAAGTTTTATTAGAAAGTTCCTTGATTGTTGTACTCAGATGGATTGGTGAATGGTTCAAAAAGGCAGACAAGAACAATGATGGCAGGATGAACTTTAAGGAAGTGCAAGACCTGCTGAAGATGATGAATGTGGACATGAATGAACATCATGCTCACCACCTTTTTACAGTGAGAGACCTGTACTAAATGTGTATACTAACAAAGTATACACATTCCTGTGATTTAAATATTCAGTATTAAGGTTGTTTGGGTTCTGTTGTAATTTTCTTGGTACTAGGATTAGGAGATTATTAAATCCAGTTCTTTGTATTCTTCAACGAACAAGAAAGACACGGCTCAAAGTGGTCTAACTCAAAAGATCTTTAATTTGACATATTCCAGAATATGGAGACTGGGCACACACAGCAACGCCAGCTCAAGTCTCAGGCAAAAACAGGAAGCTTGGTTATTTATATACTTCATCTAGACGTCACACACACTTTAAGTTTCGATCAAACACTTAGTTTCACTTTCGGCCTGCAGCTCCTATTTTTGCAAAAGCATGCAGTTTCCTGTCAGCCTGCGACCTAGTTTTACACTGAAGTCTGGGCCTCTCATAAAACAATCTAATCAGCAAATAAGCATTAAGAATATATATTTATTTCTCAACAAGATCTTACACTTTGATGCATCTGTCCACCTGGCTACAGTACACATTTTTTGCCTCTTGTCTCAGATGGCTGATAAGTCCCAATCAGGTACCCTGGAGAATGATGAGTTTGTGCTCTTCTACAAGATGTTGACTCAGCGAGAGGATGTACTGAAGGTATTTCAGGAATACTCTGTTGATGGTCAGAAGCTATCCCAAAGCAACCTGGAGGACTTCCTTAGAGAGGAACAGCTTGAGGGGGATGATATCCAACTGCATGCTAAGCAGCTCATTGAGTGCTATGAACCCTCGGACAAAGGTGCACACATTGTAAAGAATACACTGCATCTTGATGTTTTGTTTGAATTTAATTTTTATGACATTAGGATCAGTCTATTCCCTCATGAGATTTTATGGTACAGTTAGCACATTACGTTAAAAGACATTGATACCATCTTACTGTCATTCCAGCCAAGCGCATGAATGCCATGACATTTGATGGCTTTTTGATGTACCTCGGCTCAGCTGAAGGCTCCATTTTTGACCCACAGCGGAGGGGGATCTTTCAGGACATGACTCAGCCACTCTGTCATTATTTCATCTCATCGTCCCACAACACCTACCTGATGGAGGACCAGCTCAGAGGACAAAGCAGTGTGGAGGGATACATCAGGTAGCAGTACTGGCTTAAAATTACCATGCTTTGATCAAATTCACCCCAACATTATTCTAAAATATGTTGCACATGAAGAGCTGGGGTAGCTAGTGAACCACTCCTTCTAACAAGCGTGTCTGCAATATGCTAGCTTGTCCAGAGATACTTCTAGAGAGTAGTACCTTGAAAGAGTAGGGGTTTGTAAAATTGCACAGTAAGCCAAAACATGGTTGCTCACAGCTAATTCATCAGGTTGAGATTTATCAGTTCGTATTCGTAGTCCAGAGTTGGATTATCATCAATTTTGATTATTTTGGTTTGCTTAAGTCACGCACAGGTAAATACTGGACTAGATCATTAATAATTAAATGCTTTCCTTTGTAATAATTTTTGTGTATTTGTATTCTTCTTATGTATTTCATGCATGTATTATTTTAAAACAGGTGGGGATTATGTCACCTCCTCCTCCCCCCCCCGTCTTCATCATTAATGATCTAGGCCAGTATTTACTTGGGCGTGACTTAACCAATTAACCAATACCAACCTGTTATATGTCAGCTGATTTATCTATGAAGATGTGATTGGTTCATTTGAAGTTTTTCTGTTTTCTGAAGCACACTTCTACTATGTGTTACTATGACCCTGATGAAGGCCACAAGCCGAAACGCGTTGGTCAGTCAAAACAATTGTTCCTCTTTCCTTTAAGTGTGCTCGGCCACTAAGAGTACTTTGGTTGGGAGTTTCCAAGGCTTCAGTTATGAACAGCACTTCTTAGGTACCTCTTTTATCATCGCACCTTTCTACAGCTCCGATAGTTGGCTAACTTACCTCCATTATGGCTTGATCTTGGCTTCTTGTCTCCTTCTCCATGGAGGGCACTTCTTCTTGTAGCTGTTCATTTTGGAGCCAGGCCACATCTTCTAGTAGACCTTCAGAGGGTCTTGGTAACTGGACACTTGCTACGGAGAGTCCAGGTTTCTGTTGGAGAACTTGTCCCCTTGGTGCTCAGAAAATAACCAAAAACTGAACATCCTATCACGGGTAATGGGAAATACAGACTCAGTCGTGAAGCTCTGGATGCAAAGCAGACAGTGAGTTTATTTACAGTCCCAAAAAAAACGGTCTTAAACATGAAAAGAAGTGCAATAGTCCAACAGTGCTTTTCTCCAAATTCCCAGTAGTGGTGCAGGTGAGTCTCCCCAGTGGTAATCCTAGCAAGCTTCTTCTCTCCAACCCTCCTCCCTGTACTTTTCTTCCTAAAAGACAAGCGACAACAACAGATGAGCAGGTTAACCAGCTAAAGCTACATCACCAATAACGAGCACACTTTACTTACGAGTACAAACCAGCGTCGACTGCCATCCAGACACACCGTTACCCTCAACCCAAAATGGGGGCTGATTAGTGACAGCTGGGTTGAAGATTAGGTACAGGTGTGTTGGCTGCTGAGCGGAGACACTTCCGGGTCAGGGGTCACCACACTCTCACTCTCCCGGAAGCAGACCCAGAGGGCGGGGAGAAGGAAAAAAGGGAGAGAGCACACAAGCACACCACAAGCAGGTCGTCCAGGGAGGACCTGAAACAACTTCTCATGAACTTTGGGAGGCACAGGCAGGTCCACTCCCCACCTTACAAATGGAGAATGGCTTCACAAACACCATCGCCCCGGTAAAGAAGGCCCAGCAGCGGATTCACTTCCTCTGTGTCCTCAGGGAGAATAACCTGTACTGGAAGATGCAACTGGCCTTCTACGACTCCTCAATGGAAAGCGTTCTCTCCTACTGCTATGGTGTTTGGTACACAGGGGTCAAACACTATCAGCAAACACTTTCCTCGCCCACCCCTGCCCACCCACCTCATCAATATGAGCCATGGTCTGAGTAACTCTCATCACTAAGGCCAATCACACACAGACTACTCAGACCAAGTCCTTTGCTCTACTTTCAAGCACTTTGCAACCTGTTCTCCAATGTGTTCCTTTTCTATTGTTTTTAATAGATTCGTCTTGATTGTAAATATTTCTCCTGTTTGTTATTTATACCTGCTGTCTTACTATTTATGTTTATTTATCCACAGTTGGTGTGGAGCACCCATAATTTCATTTTACATGTGCAATGGAAATAAAGGGCAATTCAATTCAATTCTATTTACGACACTTAAAACAGAGCAAAGTGGCTTAATGCTTCCACAACGTCTACTTTTTAAATTTAAATGTAAAATTCTAAATTTTAAAAGTAAGTAGACAATGATTTAATTGATTTCAGAATTTTCTTCCCAATCAATCAATCAATCAATCAATCAATGTTTATTTCTATAGCACATTTAAAAAGGACCAGTGTCCATAAAATGCTTCACACAAGTGCCGGAATGGAGGTTACAACAAAAGACAACAAAAACAGTTACAGTTATGTAGCACAAATGCAGACCAGGTGGAAGTCCGAACTAATGTGCTTAAAAGGCTAGATTAAACAAGTGAGTTTTTAAGCGCGATTTAAGTCTAACTCTAGTCTTTCAGCGGAGCCTTGGTTGCACTAAGAGCAGTTGGTTAGAGGATCTAAATGCTCTTATGGGGCTATACAAGTCGATGAGGTCAGTTAGGTAACTTGGTGCCAGGTTATTTAAAATTCTAAAAGTATACAAAAGGATTTTAAAAACGATACGGTATTTGATGGGGAGCCAGTGTAGATTGGCTAGAACAGGGGTGATGTGATCATGCCTTCTGGAGCCAGTTAAGAGGTGTGCTGCGGCATTTTGAACTAATTGCAAGCGTTGGAGGAGAGAGAATTGGAGGCCGAAATATAGCGAGTTGCAATAGTCCAATCTAGAACTAATGAAGGCGTGGATAAGCTTTTCAAAGTCTTTATGTGGAATATAGGGCTTTGCCTTGGAAATTTGGCATAGCTGGTAAAAACTCGTTTTTGCAACTGTGGGCACTCGCTTGTCTACTAGACTAGCTTTTCTAACTGGAAAACATTCTTATCACTATACATCCGCTGAGTTTAATAAAATAAAGAGAGGGCCTTGACATCATGTTATTTTAAGTGATTATTTCTCATCCATTAATGTATCAATGAAAATAATTAGAATAATACAAGGGATACCATGAAGGATTTGCTAATAGTCTTATTTTGAAATCAAGATTCAATTCAATTTTATTTATATAGCGCCAAATCACAACAACAGTCGCCTCAAGGCGTTTTATATTGCCAGTAGATCGTACACTAAATAGATACAGAGAAAAACCCAACAATCATATGACCCCCCTATGAGCAAGCACTTTGGCGACGTGGGAAGGAAAAACTCCCGTTTAACAGGAAGAAACCTCCAGCAGAAACCAGGCTCAGGGAGGGGGCGGGGCCATCTGCTGCAACCGGTTGGGGTGAGAGAAGGAAGACAGGATAAAGACATGCTGTGGAAGAGAGACAGAGGTTAATAACAGATATGATTCATGCAGAGAGGTCTGTTAACACATAGTGAGGGAGGAAGGTGACTGAAGGAAAACTCAATGCATCATGGGAATCCCCGGCAGCCTACGTATATTGCAGCATAACTAAGGGAGGATTCAGGGTCACCTGGTCCAGCCCTAACTTATGCTTTAGACAAAAAGGAAAGTTTGAAGCCTAATCTTGAAAGTAGAGATAGTGTCTGTCTCCTGAATCCAAAACTGGAAGCTGGTTCCACAGAAGAGGGCCTGAAAACTGAAGGCTCTGCCTCCCATTCTACTTTTAATACTCTAGGAACAACAAGTAGGCCTGCAGAGCGAGAGCGACGTGCTCTAATAGGGTGATATGGTACTACAAGGTCATTAAGATATTATGAAAATGTTTCCTCCTTAATTTAAATATTTTTTTTAATGTTAGATTAAATTCAAAGTCAGCTGTTTAAATAAGAACAGAACATTTTTCATCAGGGGATTTGATGTGAAAATATCTTAAAAATTTGTTTTGTGACCCAGAAAGAGTAATATTTCAAACTCCGCCACTCTGCGTTCCTCGCAACTGCCTTGTTTGAGTTTTGGACAAAAAGCATTCTGGGATATTTGCCTGGGTTTGGCTACAGTAGCTTGCGAGCTGATTGGAGACCAAAACAGCCAATCAGGTTTTTTTGCATCCAAGTCTGTGATTGGTTGGTTTTGTTGGGTTTCTGTACGGTGTGCATAAAGAGTTGAACGAGCAGGGGCAGAGATTTTGAGAGTGCGAGCGACACACTGCGAGCAGGTCTGCAGAGATCTGAGCGAGAGGGGCTGCTATTGTCTGTGTATATGGATAATAGCAAACACTGAAATAAATTTTTTGCATGCAGCAATAAATTTTGTTCGCTCAGGTTTGCTTTTTCTCGCTCAAAATAAATTTCTCCTCAAAATGCAACACTTGTACTTGCAAATTCTTTTTACGTGCGCTCAGAATAGTGGCACAAAAATAACGCCATAACCTAATGGTACTACAAGGTCATTAAGATAAGATGGGGCCTGATTATTTAAGACCTTGTATGTGAGGAGCATGATTTTGAATTCTGGATTTAACAGGAAGCCAAAACAGGAGAAATCTGCTCTCTTTCTAGTCCCTGTCAGGACTCGTGCTGCAGCCTTTTGGATTAGCTGAAGGCTTTTCAGGGAGTTTTTAGGACTTCCTGATAATAATGAGTTACAGTCGTCCAGCCTGGAAGTAATAAATGCATGAACTAGTTTTTCAGCGTCACTCTGAGACAGGATATTTCTAACTTTAGAGATGTTGCACAAATGGAAGAAAGCAGTCTTACATATTTGTTTAATATGTGCGTTGAAGGACATGTCCTGGTCAAAAATGACTCCAAGGTTCCTCACAGCGTTACTGGAGGCCAATGTAATGCCATCCAGAGTAAGAATCTGGTTAGATACCATATTTCTAAGATTTTCAGGGCCGAGTACAATAACCTCATTTTATCTGAATTAAGAAGCAGAAAGTTAGCGGCCATCCAGGTCTTTATGTCTTTAAGACATTCCTGCATTTAACCTCATTGGTGTGTGTTATCTGGCTTCATGGACAGATAGAGCTGGGTGTCATCAGCATAGCAGTGTAAATGTCTGCTATGTCTTCTAATGATGCTGCCTAAGGGAAGCATGTATAATGTAAACAGAATTGGTCCTAGCACTGAACTTTGTGGAACTCCATAATTAACCTCAGGCTGGCTGAAACTCTTCAAATAAACCATTCCTCTGCAGATGATCTGTTAGCTGTTTGACAACTACTCTTTCAAGGATGTTTGATATGAAAGGAAGGTTGGAGATTGGCCTATAATTAGCTAAGACTGCTGGGTCTAGAGATGATTTTTAAGTAAAGGTTTAACTACAGCCAGCTTGAAGGCCTGTGGTACATAGCTGGTTATTAGAGATAGGTTGATCATATTTAAGATTGAAGCATTACAGTTTTCTCTGAATGCTTAAACCTTAACTGTGATTCTTATAGCACAATTTCTAAAACTATTAATATTTATAGCAAAACCACTCACTGAGTTTGCAAACTAAAAGCACAAACACTGCGTTGCACTCAGTTTTCCAAATAATCAACACACTCCTAGCAAAACTATACACATTTATGGCTGTTATTTACAGTATTTTGCCAATTGTCTGGCACACTGTCTCATGTGAAAACTGTGTTAGATAATTAGTTCACTTTGCAATCAGCCTACGCACTATAAATAAGCTACAGGTAAGCTGTCCGTGTGGAGTACAATGGAGGGAGCAGGAAGAGTGAGAAGAGTGAGAATTAGAGGAGGCCGAGGAAGAGGACGTGAAGTAGGACGAAGAGGACAACAAGGACAAGGAGGTGAAGCTAGAGTACAAGGACGAGGATGAGGAGGGGGAAGAGGAAGGGTAAGAAGAATAAGAAATAGAATTGCTGATGACATCAGAGCTACAATAGTGGACCATGTAATCAACCATGGAGTGACCCTGAGGGAAGCTGGCCAATGGGTTCAGCCTAACTCGAGCCGCTACACTGCAGCAAGCATCATAAGGACATTTCGAAATGAGCATCGTTAGTACAGTCACTTTGCACTAAGACTTGTAGCACTGCCGTATGCTAATGAGGAACACAACAATACCATAGATGTAACAATACTGAAACTGTTACTTTACAGAATTGCTAGCTGACCAGATGCTGGGGCAGAGGAAGCATGTTCACTGCAGACCAAGAAACCCATATAGTCAATATGGCGATTGCAAATAATTCCAACAGATTTTAGGTACATAATACTTTGTTAGGTTTATTATTTTCATTTCACACGTAAAGCACATGTATAGATTCATTCCAACCCGCTCTCATTCCCAACAGCCCGCTGCCCTTCCCAATGCATAAAATGCAGACGACTTTGCACTCCCAATGCCTAAAATAGCGACGATTTGTCACAATCGGTATATAATGCGTTGGGATTAGAACCTGTTGCCAGCATCTCAATCAGATTCAGGGCAGCACTTTCACTAGGCCCCTCTAAAGTGTTCAGTGTGTTTTTCTTAAGCCATTGCAAGATCAACTGTGCTTTGAATCACTGTCCTGCTGCCGAACCCAAGTGTCCTTCAGCTTGAGGTCACAAACAGATGGCTGAACATTCTTCTTCAGGATGTTTTGCTAGAAGGGAGAATTCATGGTTCCATTTACCACAGCTTTTCCAGGTCCTGGCAGGCAAAAGAGCCCCAGACCAACACACTACCACCACCATATTTTACTGTTGGTATGATGTTCATTTTCTGAAATGCTGTGTTACTTTTACACTGGATGTCGATATGGGACACACACCTTCCAAAAAGTTAAACTTTTGTCTCGTCAGCTCAGAGTATATTCCCAAAGGACTTGGGGATCATCAAGATATTTTCAGGCATAACTGAGATGCTCCTTTTGCTCAGCAGTGGTTTTTGAACTCTGCCATGAAGGATCTCTCAAGGTGGAGTCACGAACACTGACCTCAACCAAGCGAGGCATTCAGGTCTTTGGATGTTTCTCTTGGGTCTTTCTAACATCTTCATCGCTGTACTAGATTTTGAGGATCTTTTGGCCTACTCTACTTTGTCAGACAAATCCTATTTAAGTGATTTCTTGATTGAGAACAGGTGGTGGCAGTAATCAGGTCTCGGTGTGGCTAGAGAAATTGA